>NC_134834.1:19772272-19818903 GCF_004210375.1 Tachypleus tridentatus
GGAAACACGAGAAAAGTGTGTAAGTGACATTTATAAAAACAACACGGATTTAAACGTGTTGTTGAATGAGCAAACCACGCATGCGTCGACCGGGAAACACGAGAAAGATTGTGAGAGTGACATTTATAAAAACAACACAGGGATAATTATTATGACTTCATGCATGGAAGATAATAACTCAGTAAGTGGTCAGAGTTACTGTACAGATAATGTTACTCCTAAAATTTCAACCACTGATCTTCAGGGTTCAGATGATGAAACCGTTGCTCTGGCTTCGTCTGTGACTATGGAAACAAACAATAACTGTCATATCAGCTCAGGACACATTACTCAATCGAGTGAGTCAGTATTGGATACTTGTTCAACACCTGAAAAGTGGTTTCATCCATTTACCGGTGAGATGACCAGAGAAGAGAATATTCTTCAACCTAACTCGGAAAATGACACACAAAGTACCTGCCAATCAGAGCAAAGAAAGAGAAACACACGTGAAAGCGCGAGAGCAAATATTTCAAAAAATGCACGTGGAGAAGAATGGGAAATGATAAACGAACCACATGAAACACTCGGTGTTTCAGAGAATGTCAGACAAACGTATTTTAATAATGAAAATGTTCGTGATAAAAACATGGTACAAGACGAGAATGCAATTTTACGTGACAAACTAGAGCGTCCATTAATAGTTAACCGTGGTGTTCGCTGCACAGACTGCTTTGAACGGGTAGGCAAAAGCACAGTCAATAATTTCAATGGAGTTGAGCAACAAGAAACCATTGACGTAGCCACAAAAGATCAACATGTAGATAGCAAAGAAATAGGCTTAGGAACCTCCATTAATCAAACCACATTAACAGCACAGAAATGCGACGAAAAACAAACAATGAAGGAAAATCGACACCCCCTTATAATGGGTGATCCAGCTGAAACAGAAGCTGATGTCACTCAACAAACAGATGATGTCTTCGTTCGTAAAGAAGGTGATACACTTTGTATTAACGATGATTTAAAAACGTCTTTATGTTTTGATGTACAGCAGGAAGAGGCGATATGTGGAGATCTGTTTTATGATCAAAATAAACGCACGATTTGCAGCAACGAGTATCTGTTGGAACTGAAAAACAGAGAACCACCCGAAGGATCAGAAGAACCTTACTTATCTTTTTATGACGACCAACAACAAATACAGCATTGTATTGACCGGAAGTATTACAATAGTTCTCTGTACATTGAATACCAGGAACGGCAGAAGTCTGGTTTCGACTACAGTGAAACAGGTTCGACACAAAAGGATGTAGAGGGCAGCTTGAATACAGATGGAAATAATATAAATAATCAGGTAAGTCACACACCGCAGTCTCTCTTTCCTCGTAGCCTTGACGAAGTGCATTGTAATAGTGATGATATAGTCACGAATCAAACTCGGGTCGAGTTTACAGGCAAGTGGGATGTGGCTCCATCTCTCGAGACATTTGATAACTATAACGTTATTTTAGGTTTCGCAGATGACAGTTTTGAAACACGATCTGTACAGGAACAGCGCCAAAGAGAACTTTACGATCTTAACAGCATTGAGAACAACTCGGAGTCATTACCACGTGGCACGTGTCCTTGTCGGAGTAAGTCAAATGCTGGAACAGCGAACGTGGAAGCTCATGACTTAGGACTTCGTGCTGATGTTAGAAACGTGCTTCTAAATCTAAAACGTCATCAAGAGGATGAGAAGCAACAGCGAAGCCTATTTGATGGAGATACTGAGAATAATCTACCCGCTGATGCAAAGATCCAGTTAAAAATACAACAACTTGCTTGCTGTAGAAACAGGAGGCACTCCAATGCGGGCGAGCTGGAGAAACTCTCTAGGTGTGGGACTCCGTCGTTCAGAGCAATAACTACAGCAGAAAGTGTACTGCCAGACTCTCGTACCGGCGAACAGCGTGCTATTGGTGACGAGCGTGCTAGTGTAGTCACGACTTTTAATAGGCCTTTTCAAGAAACTGATAACTCTCAAAATTCTCTAGCCCATGTGAGTACTTGTTTCGATAGTTTGATAAAAGGTGACCGTCCAGAGAAGTCACCCTGGACACTTTCTACGGACACGCTAACAGACATACACGACGCGTCACACCCAGGAACTGCGCTCACTGTTGGCAAAGGGCTAGGAAGTGTCTGTCTACCGTCACTTGTAAGAAGTAATTCTGAACCAATATTACACCTCACATCTGCGAACCACAGCGAGCACAGTTCTGGTTCGAGGTTTATTATCGTACAAGAAAAAGGTTATGGTGTTAATGACTTGAGGGAACGTGGTAGATGTGTGTTTGATATAGGAACAAGTTTAGATGCTAACCATGCAGCTTTGGTCTGTAGACTTCAGGAAAGGAACTCATTTTTAAACAACTTCGACAAACAAACACCAAGTGAAGAGTCACAAGGCAGTCCAATCTTCTCTCCAAACATGGACGAAACTAGAATAGCGGTTAAACGTCGCGAGGAAATAGAACAGGAGCCACTTGATGTTCGAAGACAGGTATTTAAAGTTCATACTTCAATCATTCAGCCATGTGAAAAGTCTAAAGTAAGATTTTCAAGTGGGCTTTCCAAACCCGATCTTCCTCTAGAATCAGGACATCTGTTAACTCCTGACCTTCAACCTCAAGAATATACTTCTTGTATACAGGAGGTAGAGGCCCGAAGGATAAAACTAGTGGCCTCGTCTCAACAAATTTCACCTCAAGTGTGACCTCATTCGAAGGTTTATCGCTGCCTACCAATATAAAGAAAGCTTCTGTTATTACCACGTTGAAGCATGGTAGTACACGTGGTCGACCTAAGGTTGTGAGAATTGTGACCCCAAATGACAATATCAATGATAAAAGTGTCACTGGTGCGTGCGAAGGTTCTCGAACAGAAAACTATTTTACAGTGGGAAGACAATCTGCAGCAGAGACACAGGAAATGAATATGAGGCTACCAAACAGGTTGCTTTGTAATCAGACATATTTAGTGAAGATACCCCCAAAGCCTTGGAGAACGAAAGAGAACAAAGACGAAATATTTTATCCGTGTGACGGATATAGTTGTTCTGAGTCCCCGTCCCTAGTTCGTCCTCCAAAGACATCTTCTCTAGTGACAGCTTGTGACCTAGTAACCAGTGACCTCAGATTTTCACCTCTTGGAAGCCAGAAGAATGACCCGTGTCCAGCATGTCCTACTAAAGATACAGTAGGAAGTAAATTGCCTTGTGTTTCGTCTGACGATAATCCGAGCACTAATCAGCCACAAGCCGCTGAGAACGAAAGCGTTGCTGAGAGGCTCGAACGAATTACTGGTTACAACTCCGCAACGAAACGAAACGCCATCAAGCCACCGTTACCGCGTCAGCTACAAAATTTCATAAACGTCAGACTAAATTCCGGAATAAGAGGTCGGATCGCCAGTAAACGAAAACAGTTCTTAGAAGCTATACAGAGCAGCAGTGGATTTGAAGAAGAGGACGATGGAAGGCAAGATGGTGAATTACGAAGATTTGAAGCTTTTAAACGGTCTGTCGAAACGGAGAGAACCCGGCTTATAACCAGTACGCCCGATCTTGTAGAGCTAGAAAGAGCAGTGCGCAGCAGTAGAAGACGTATTGATCGGACATTGGTCTTTAAAGATCCGAGTCAACGGGAAACCAGCGCAGTGTGCGCCAGTTCTCAGCGTCATCGGCCTGCAGGTGATGTATGGCCAGGTCGTCTCCAGAAACCGACCCGCTATAAACAGATATGTAGACAGGAGAAGACTCTGGATAATGGAAGTAAAAGTACAGCTTATTTGGAGACGGATATTGATACACTGGAGTCTAGATTAGTATGTAAAACAAATCATTTTAAACCACGTTTGGAAAATTATACAGGTTACGTGTATCGTGCTCGGAGCATGCTAACGCTGGCTGACCGAGTCCCAAAAGATCAAAGTCCTGTAATGGAAGACAGTCAGAGAGCTCGAAGCATGGACTTCTTATTGGACGATGACAATCGATTGGCTGCCTCACCCCCAGAAAACACTTTGAATGCTCAGAAGACTTTGTCTGAACTCGAGTTGCGGATAGAGCGGTCCTTGGAAAATCTTAATCTTCCAGATTGGTATAAGAACTCTCCTTGGAGTAAACAGCCACAGAGAGGGATATTTCTGAAGCGAGATGAAGGAAGGAGGCGTCCACGATGGCAAGGTCTGGGGTCAAGAACTTCCTCCTCTACCAGCCTGGTATCTGCCAGCTTTTCGAGAAGATATCTGACCACCAAAGATCACATATTTTCAACAGACTGGCGTTCTATAGGATCGCTACAGTCCTCACGAGAAAGTTTGACAGGATTTAGTGTAGGGTCAGTGTCACCTGCTAACTCTTATCCACTGTCCAGATGGAGTAGTTGGCGTTCATCGGCAACAAGTGCTACTGTACCGGGATGGTCACCTTACCGCTCCTTTAGACAGCCTTATTTAGGATGGAGAGCAGCAGCTGGACATACTTCTAGCAGTAGCTTTACAGGACCTCCATCTCCATCTACTCCGCCGAGCAACAGTCGGTCTGCATCACCTGGTCGGATTCTCGAAGACAGTAAGTTAACAGACAAGACCAGAACACTGGCTTCTCCACATCGACAGGCAGATGATGTGGAAGAAAGCTGTCTCCTTACTAGCCTTGGTGGCCATCTGGACAGATGTGATCACTCTACAGGTGCTGCCAAAAAGGGACCACAAGAGGCTCCTCCCCCGATGTATCACCTCACAGGTGACACGGAGATGAGAAATTATCATAATGGTTCATATGAAACAGGTTCATCTTCTTACGACTTCGGTAAGACCGGCTCACCTCTGCAATACCCGAAAGTAGCCTACGATAGCTCTCCAGAACGTCAATTGAGCAGCTCACTCCAAAAAGACTCATCTTTCCAGAGTGGCTCACCACATTTCTACAACTATTCTGTAAGGAGTGGTACATCCGCCAGTAGTACAAATAGTCCAGCTGTAGGAACGTCATATGAAGAATACCCGCACCGTCAAAGCTCACCTGAAGAAGAGTTCCCTTTTGGAAGTGACCTTTCGTTACATCCTATCCACCGAATAGAATCCGCCAACAAAGAAACTGTTCACTTCCACTCCACCTTCCAAACCGAAAGAAAAATAAACGGGATATCCACGGCGGGCAGAGTAGAAAGTACATTTGCAGTCTCAGAAGAAGGTGAACCTGTACAGAAGAGCACATTGAATGGAGAAGGCGAGTGGATACCAAAAGAACCAAGTGAATTGTCCCGTTCTTTCATGCAGGAATTTCACAGCTGGTTCCAGAGTATGCAGGAGGTTGATATTCAGCAGGGCAGTTCGCCCCCCACACAGAGTACTTACTGCAATAGTTGTATTCCTGACTCAACGAATACAATAGAAATTCGAAAACCTGAGGTAGATGATGTACAACATCATCTCACTGATGGAAACCAGTTCAAACACCAAAGCCAGCAGTCTCCCCTGGCGCAGCGGGTGATGTGGATGGAGTCATCATTCATGAAGGCAAGACCACCCACGACTGTGGTGGTCATGGCTACAGAAGAATCGGCCACCGAAGAAACGAACGGCTCTTGTCCCCTGAGTCGTAATGATGACATCTACCATGAACAGTACGGTAAGTGGACTGCTCTTTGGTCACCATATTAAATATTAACATGCAGATAGTCCTAGATAACTTACAACACCAACGATTTGAAAGATGGCACCCACAAAGAGTAATTAACTTCAAAGAAGTTATTCCAATGATGAACAATAAATGTAGACAACCAAATACAAAGTAAAGAATTTATTTATATTTCCAGCGTATTAAGTAGAAACCTAAATACGCCCTCTACCTACATATGTATTACATAGTTAGTACTATCTTTATGAAAATACGATGTGCATCTACCGAGAAGGTTAGTGATATACGAAATAAGATTACACACGTTTCGAGGCAATCGACTTTTTACCTCAATCTATATTTACTAAAATATGCAGAATTAAGGTTGGGAACTTCACGTACTAAAACTCAGATTTATTAATCATTTATACAAATGTTTTTTTATATATATCAAGCCAAGCTAGATAGATCTGTTCAGCCCCTCGCTAGTACAGCGGTATGTCTATGGATTTACAACGATAAAATCAAGAGTTCCATTCCCCTCGATGGACTCAGCAGATAGCACGCTGTGGTTTTGCTATAAGAAAACATACACATAGATCTGTTCTAATTTCCAGTAGTCGAGAAAATATGTTTCTCACTTTAAGTGCTGTCGTTCGTTACTAAATACAAAGGGCTATCTGTGCGCTGCCCACCACGAGTATCGAAACCCAGTTTCTAGCTTTATAAACCTGTGGGCATACTGCTGTGCTACTTACGTTATGAAGTTGATATATCAATAATATCGTACAAACACACATAAGAAAACACTGGAATATCATACGTTTCTTCTTTTATTAATTTCTTCTACCGGTTTCATGACTTCAAAGGTCACTCACTCTTCAGGAAATAGTTTTACTGGAAATCTTTCTTTTCTGTAAGTCTTAGTAAGTGTTTTACCGATTTCAGTAAGAATTGTAATCTGTGAAAGTAGTTACTACCTAACCTTTTATCTAATTTTGGTCACCCATAACCTTGTGTCTAGTTTTGGCCATCTATCTAGCCTTGAGTATAGTTTTGGTCACCTATCTAACCTCGAGTTTAATCTTGATCATCTATCTAATCTCGAGTCTTGTTCTGATCACCTGTCTAGCTTTGTATCTAGTTTGATCATCTATCCAGCCTTGTGTCTAGTTTTGGCCATCTATCTAGCCTTGAGTATAGTTTTGGTCACCTATCTAACCTTGTGTTTAGTTTTGGTCATCTATCCAACCTTGAGTCTAGTTGATCATCTATCCAACCTTGTGTTTAGTTTTGGTCATCTATCCAACTTTGAGTCTAGTTTGATCATCTATCCAACCTTGTGTTTAGTTTTAGTCATCTATCCAACCTGGAGTCTAGTTTGATCATCTATCCAACCTTGTGTTTAGTTTTAGTTATCTATCTAGCCTTGAGTCTGGTTTGATCATCTATCCAACCTTGTGTTTAGTTTTGGTCATCTGTCTAGCCTTGAGTCTAGTTTTGGTCACCTAATCAAACTTAAAGTCTAGTTTTGGTCACCTTTCTAAAGTTAAGTCTGGTTTGATCATCTATCCAACCTTGTGTTTAGGTTTGGTCATCTATCCAACCTTGAGTCTAGTTTGATCATCTATCCAACCTTGCGTTTAGGTTTTGTCATCTGTCTAATCTAGATTCTAGTTTAGTCATTTATCCAGCCTTGAGTTGTGTTCCGGTCACCTATCTAACTTTGAGTCTACTTTGATCATCTATCCAATCTTGTGTTTAGTTTTAGTCATCCAACTAGCCTTATGTCTAGTTTTGGGCACCTCTCTAATCTTGTGTTCAGTTTTGATCACGTATCTAACCTTACGTCTAGTTTTCACCACGTAAACAAAAATCATCCGAGTTTTTGCAATACGTTATGTTACTGTTTGTAAAACGGAACCGTAAGAAAATTGACCCTGAGAAATACATAAGTCTAACAGCACGTCTGTCTATTCATTTTTCTGGATAATTTTGTACAGTTATTTATTTGAAAGAGCAAGCCTAATATTTCAAAAGGTTTATTTAGTTTTGGTCTTGATTTGATATTCAACCCTTGACCTCTTCGTCTGTATCTCATTTCTTAGGGAAACGGTCGAATTCAAGTATTTATTCACATTTAGGTTTAAAAAATACACAAATAAAATCGTAACTGTTACACAGCCTGTAAGCTTTTTCACGGTATTTCTATGGACTTGCTTGTCTGTGGGAGTTAGTCTATATTATTGATTGTCATGTTGCGGTGAAACACCTCTGTATACAGATATGCTGCGCATGTATCTGTGCCTGGAAACCGAGATTCCTTGCACGAGGCGTCGTGGTAAAATCAGCTGTGTTTGTCATAATTCCATCGATTGCACACCTATGTCGACATTAAGGACTGTATTAAAGGGCAGAATTATTCACCTGATCGTTTATTGTCGTGTAATTTCTTGAGACTAGATTTAAAATTACTTCTGGTGTGTTAACTTTACATTTACG
The DNA here is from genome assembly GCF_004210375.1 of Tachypleus tridentatus. Taxonomy (NCBI): domain Eukaryota; kingdom Metazoa; phylum Arthropoda; class Merostomata; order Xiphosura; family Limulidae; genus Tachypleus; species Tachypleus tridentatus. The sequence goes on from NC_134834.1 coordinate 19,780,422, forward strand.
AAAATTATATTTTTCCTGAATTAATAAATGGTCCCCAGTATTGATCTTTCTCTCTACTTTATGTTTAAACCTTGATACGTTTTTTTTATAAGGTACTAAGAAATAATACGATAAAAAGTGAATTTTATTATCAAAATATACCCATAGGGGCCAACGATAAATTTACGAACTTACAATGCTAAAATCTGAAGTTCGATTTCCCACGGTGGACAAAACGCAGATAGCCTTTTGCCTTAAAACACCAACAAAAGCATGATCAAAACACCTCAAGACCACAAGTGATTAATCAAGGGATGGCGTCTATTACACGAGTGTCTCTTTCTGGAAACATTTTGCATCGAAATCAGTACTAATGTGCCGAACCGTATCTTCATTTTACACAAATAAACAAAAACTAGGACAAGGACGTTCCAGTTGCGCAGTTTGGTTGCAAACTCAATGATGTACTAGGCCCTCATTTCTGATCAGTTGCTTATTTAAGGTTGTGTGGGCTGAGGGGCTAATATTTTTATTGACCTCACATCCCATGTAATTTTACATAGAATAAAATTATCAATGGGCTTCTGTTAAGATCATGGGCCCTGGGGCTGAGCCCCTCTAGCCCCTGTCTAAATACACCACTGATTCTGACAATATTAAATACAAAATATTTTATCTCTGTTTTCAAAACTCACGAAACGTTTCTGTCGTGATCTGTTGACATTTAAAAGTGGTTATGAGTTTAATGAATAGTCAACTTGGAAACGTTCTTAAATCAATGGCGTAAACCACCTTTTGAAACGTTCAGTGAGGATGTAATTCATTGTAAGCTGTAGTATGGATGTAATCCAACGTTAGCTGTAGTATGGATGTAATCCAACGTTAGCTGTAGTATGGATGAGGTCCAGTGTTAGCTGTAGTATGGATGTAATCCAACGTTAGCTGTAGTATGGATGAGGTCCAGTGTTAGCTGTAGTATGGATGTAATCCAACGTTAGCTGTAGTATGGATGAGGTCCAGTGTTAGCTGTAGTTGGAATGTAATCCAACGTTAGCTGTAGTATGGATGTAATCCAACGTTAGCTGTAGTATGGATGAGGTCCAGTGTTAGCTGTAGTAGGGATGTAATCCAACGTTAGCTGTAGTATGGATGTAATCCAACGTTAGCTGTAGTATGGATGAGGTCCAGTGTTAGCTGTAGTAGAGATGTAATCCAACGTTAGCTGTAGTATGGATGAGGTCCAGTGTTAGCTTTAGTATGGATGAGGTCCAGTGTTAGCTGTAGTATGGATGTAATCCAACGTTAGCTGTAGTATGGATGAGGTCCAGTGTTAGCTGTAGTATGGATGTAATCCAACGTTAGCTGTAGTATGGATGAGGTCCAGTGTTAGCTGTAGTATGGATTAGGTCCAGTGTTAGCTGTAGTAGAGATGTAATCCAACGTTAGCTGTAGTATGGATGAGGTCCAGTGTTAGCTGTAGTATGGATGTAATCCAACGTTAGCTGTAGTATGGATGTAATCCAACGTTAGCTGTAGTATGGATGAGGTCCAGTGTTAGCTGTAGTATGGATGTAATCCAACGTTAGCTGTAGTATGGATGAGGTCCAGTGTTAGCTGTAGTATGGATGTAATCCAACGTTAGCTGTAGTATGGATGAGGTCCAGTGTTAGCTGTAGTAGGGATGTAATCCAACGTTAGCTGTAGTATGGATGAGGTCCAGTGTTAGCTGTAGTATGGATGTAATCCAACGTTAGCTGTAGTATGGATGAGGTCCAGTGTTAGCTGTAGTAGGGATGTAATCCAACGTTAGCTGTAGTATGGATGTAATCCAACGTTAGCTGTAGTATGGATGAGGTCCAGTGTTAGCTGTAGTAGAGATGTAATCCAACGTTAGCTGTAGTATGGATGTAATCCAACGTTAGCTGTAGTATGGATGAGGTCCAGTGTTAGCTGTAGTATGGATGTAATCCAACGTTAGCTGTAGTATGGATGAGGTCCAGTGTTAGCTGTAGTAGGGATGTAATCCAACGTTAGCTGTAGTATGGATGAGGTCCAGTGTTAGCTGTAGTATGGATTAGGTCCAGTGTTAGCTGTAGTATGGATGAGGTCCAGTGTTAGCTGTAGTATGGATTAGGTCCAGTGTTAGCTGTAGTATGGATGTAATCCAACGTTAGCTGTAGTATGGATGTAATCCAACGTTAGCTGTAGTATGGATGAGGTCCAGTGTTAGCTGTAGTATGGATGTAATCCAACGTTAGCTGTAGTATGGATGAGGTCCAGTGTTAGCTGTAGTATGGATGTAATCCAACGTTAGCTGTAGTATGGATGAGGTCCAGTGTTAGCTGTAGTAGGGATGTAATCCAACGTTAGCTGTAGTATGGATGAGGTCCAGTGTTAGCTGTAGTATGGATGTAATCCAACGTTAGCTGTAGTATGGATGAGGTCCAGTGTTAGCTGTAGTAGGGATGTAATCCAACGTTAGCTGTAGTATGGATGAGGTCCAGTGTTAGCTGTAGTAGGGATGTAATCCAACGTTAGCTGTAGTATGGATGTAATCCAACGTTAGCTGTAGTATGGATGAGGTCCAGTGTTAGCTGTAGTAGAGATGTAATCCAACGTTAGCTGTAGTATGGATGTAATCCAACGTTAGCTGTAGTATGGATGAGGTCCAGTGTTAGCTGTAGTAGGGATGTAATCCAACGTTAGCTGTAGTATGGATGAGGTCCAGTGTTAGCTGTAGTATGGATTAGGTCCAGTGTTAGCTGTAGTATGGATGATAGCCAACGTAAGGTACAGTAAGGTTGAGATCCAATGTAAGTTACAGTAAAGATGAGATCCAACGTAAGGTACAATAAGGTTGAGATCCAATGTAAGTTACAGTAAAGATGAGATCCAACGTAAGGTACAATAAGGTTGAGATCCAATGTAAGTTACAGTAAAGATGAGATCCAACGTTTGATGTAGTTGTCTCTCAGAACGGCTGGTACGAGTATTATTAAGGAAAGAACAATGTTTCGACCTTCCTATAGTTCATCTTAACAGCCCCCCCCCCAGTGGCACGGTGGTATGTCTGCGGACTTACACACTAAAAACCGGGTTTCCATACCCGTGGTGGGCAGAGCACAGATAGTCCATTGTGTAGCTTTGTGCCTAATTCAAAACAAAACAAAACAAATTCATATTAACCTGAAGATACATTCTGAGATACATTTTTATTTCAAGTGGGTTTCTCGTCATCAAGAGATGTAGTTGTCGTATGCTCAACAGCTGCCTTCCTCTTCCTTTAAGTAACTTATATCATCTGTCTGCCTACTTCAGTTCCTCCAATTTTAGGACTAACTATATCATCTGTCTGCCTACTTCAGTTCCTCCAATTTTAGGACTAACTAATTGCAGATTTCCCAGGAACCTTATTTAACCATGAAAAGTATAAATAGGTATTTATTCTAATATATTCTTGTTATTATTGTTACTATTATTCACAATTAAGTTTTATTTATTTTTCTTCATGGGCCATTATTCTGTCCCAACTCTCACAGACCATACCGCAGTCCCAAATCTCATGGATCATACCACAGTCTCAAGTCTCATAGAATATACATATTCTCTCAGGTTTCATAGACCACACCTAAGTCTCAATTCTCATAAGCTGTACCACAGTCTCAAGTTTTATAGACCATACACAGTCTCTCAAGTTTCATAGACCATACACAGTCTCTCAAGTTTCATAGACCACACCACAGTCTCTGAAACTTCAAAAACTACACCAGATGTACTTGTGTAGGGTTCCTGAAAGTGTTCTGCTTCGAAAGTAAACAAAACAATAATTGAAGTGGTAAATATTTTCATTTCTTGGTTTTGTATGCCGTGCTGTGTGGCGGCCTACAGAATGAATAATTCTTCTCATGATTCATGGCATTCACACATTTTACTGACGTCACAACAGTACAAATTGTAACGCTAAATGTCCCTTATGTGACGCTATCTTAGTGCCCACTGATTGATAGGGAACACAATATTGTGTAGTGGTTAAAACAGCCAACTTCTCCAGATGGCCTTTGACCCCCTTTCAGGGAAATTACTCTCAAATCTCATAGAAAATCATACTGTAGCTTTAAGTTTCATAGACCATCCCACAGTCTCTCAAGTCGCAAGTTTTGTATATCGTACCATAGTTTCTGAGGTCTCTTAAACCATATTACTGTCCCAACTCTCATAGGCCACACCACAGTCTTAACTCTCATAGACCACAGCGCACACTCGAGTCTCATAAATGTCTCTTACATCATACTGCTGTTGTATCTATAGAGAAGAAAATATGTATGTGGCCAAAAAGGCTTAAGAAACATTGTCGTAGACCACACTGCTGTCTCAGGTCTCATAAACCATACGACAATCTAATATCACATAGAAAACCGTACTGTAGTTTTAAATTTCACAGATCATAGCAGTTTCATACCTCATATACCATACCGCAGTCTTAAGGCTCTTTCGTTCATTATTGGTTGCCATGCTACAGAATGTCTACAACCAATTGTAAGACGCCTTTTATATTTTTGTTGAGTCGAGCACGCGACTGCTAACAATCGTCGCCATCTTCGCTTGTGCTCTGGTCGTTTACGTTTATTTGGCCTTTGTATTGTTTCAATTATTGTGTATATGTACTATTTTCTAATCAGTAAATACAAAAGTGATGAAAAGACAAGTCGATGCAAGTTCCCAACGAGAATTTATGTTTTAGTTCTATCGTGGACTTCTAAGAAAGAGAGAAAGAAAACGAACGAAGGGATTTTACTAAAATTTTGAAACTTTCTATTCAGTTCTATATATATATACATTAATTACAAGCTATTTAATGTTCATTATTTAATAGAAAGCTATCCGTTTTCAAGGGTTACACCGATGCAAGTAACGGTATTATTCCAGTGGACCAGTCTTCACAGAATTATTTTTTTCTTTACCGTTTTAATAAGCAGAAAGGTTGAGCACGTGCACTTGACACCAGCCACGTGACGTGGAACAAATTAAATGCAAAAACGCCGTGACAGCGACGGCGCCATGAATATTTACGTTATTAGTTTTATCAAGTGTAGCTTTGATTTTTTAACGAGGAGCTAAACTATCGCTCGAACAGATTTTAAGATTCATTTTTTTTTAACACAACAAAACGAGGCTTCAGTAACTTTGACGAGAGATTCAGGAATAATAGAGCACTGGATTTTGCTAAAACTAAAGACTTGCAGTTTGGAGTCAGAACGAAAGTAAAGAACAAGCAGACGATTTTGTTGCCAGGGTAACTTATTTTTGGCAAAGCGCCCGCTGTCGCTGTTTAAAGCACAATACTCTAGCGGTGGTAGAAAAATATGCGTTGGTCAAATGTTAGCAGAGAGTTTACTATAAAAGAAAGGAAAAGTGAATGAAATTGGAGGAAAGAAATGGTGAGAAATCGAGATTTAGAATTTAGGAAAACTTCGCAGAATTTTATGATAGTGATTCTTTATATCACTTATGTTAGGATTTCCACTACCACCTCATAAAAAACACACAATACACAGAGTGAGACAAAACGCACCACTGCAAAATAAGGTGTGTTAGTCAGTATAAAACATTTTAATATTAAAACATTTAATTATAAGTTGTTGTTTTTTTGTAGGGGGCGATTAAACGTATAACCAGAAAAAACTAAGAGATAAGAGAAAAATTAATAATAATATAATTTTGTTTTGACTATAGTTTACGCGGACTTACAGTAATAGAGACTACTTGAAACTGTTACTAGACAATTGTAGTCTGACACCAAGCGGTAAATTTGGAGATTTCTAAAGCTAAGGATCGGTTTTTGATACCCGTGATGGGTACAACAGAGATAGCTCATTCTGTTTGTATTTAAACTAGAAACAACTACTGTATCTCCACGGTCGTTCAGCGGTAAGTCTGGGTACTTATTACACAAAATTTAGGGGTTCAATACATGCGGGTGGGAAAGCACAGATAGCCCATTGTGTAGTTTTGTGCTTATGAAACAAAACTATTGCATTAATATATAGTTTTCACAAAATTACATCGTTCGTTACATTGAGAATTTTCGGATGTTTGAAGTTAATAGCAAAATAATAAAAATCCTGACATATCTTGTCTGATGAAACGAACATCAACCTTTACGTTTATGTATCTTGTCTGATGAAACGAACCTCAACCTTTACGTGTGTATGTCTTGTCTAATGAAACAAAACTCAATCTTTACGTTTATATGTTTTGTCTGATGAAGTGAACCTTAATCTTTACGTTTATATGTCTTGTCTGATGAAACGAACCTCAACCTTTACGTTTATGTATCTTGTCTAATGAAACAAAACTCAACCTTTACGTTTATGTATCTTGTCTAATGAAACAAAACTCAACCTTTACGTTTATGTATCTTGTCTGATGAAACAAAACTCAACCTTTACGTTTATATATCTTGTCTGATGAAATGAGCCTCAATCTTTACGTTTATGTATCTTGTCTGATGAAACAAAACTCAACCTTTACGTTTATGTAACTTGTCTAATGAAACGAACATCAACCTTTACGTTTATATGTTTTGTCTGATGAAATGAACCTTAATCTTTACGTTTATATGTCTTGTCTGATAAAACAAAACTCAACCTTTACGTTTATATATCTTGTCTGATGAAATGAGCCTCAATCTTTATGTTTATATGTTTTGTCTGATGAAATGAACCTTAATCTTTACGTTTATATGTCTTGTCTGATAAAACGAACCTCAACCTTTACGTGTATATGTCTTGTCTGATAAAACAAAACTCAACCTTTACGTTTATATATCTTGTCTGATGAAATGAGCCTCAATCTTTACGTTTATATGTTTTGTCTGATGAAATGAACCTCAATCTTTACGTTTATATGTCTTGTCTGATGAAACGAACCTCAATCTTTACGTTTATGTATCTTGTCTGGTGAAATGAACCTCAATCTTTACGTTTATATGTCTTGTCTGATGAAACGAACCTCAACCTTTACGTTTATATGTCTTGTCTGATGAAACGAACCTCAATCTTTACGTTTATGTATCTTGTCTGATGAAATGAACCTCAATCTTTACGTTTATATGTCTTGTCTGATGAAACGAACCTCAACCTTTACGTTTATATATCTTGTCTGATGAAATGAGCCTCAATCTTTACGTTTATATGTTTTGTCTGATGAAACGAACCTCAACCTTTACGTTTATATGTCTTGTCTGATGAAACGAACCTCAATCTTTACGTTTATGTATCTTGTCTGATGAAACGAACCTCAACCTTTACGTTTATATGTCTTGTCTGATGAAACAAACCTCAACCTTTACGTTTATATGTCTTGTCTGATGAAACAAACCTCAACCTTTACGTTTATGTATCTTGTCTGATGAAATGAACATCAACCTTTACGTGTGTATGTCTTGTCTAATGAAACGAAGCTCAATCTTTACGTTTATATGTTTTGTCTGATGAAATGAACCTCAACCTTTACGTTTATGTATTTTGTCTGAGAAAACGAACCTCAACCTTTACGTGTGTATGTCTTGTCTAATGAAACGAAGCTCAATCTTTACGTTTATATGTTTTGTCTGATGAAATGAACCTCAACCTTTACGTTTATATATCTTGTCATATGAAATGAACCTCAATTTTGACGATTGTATATCTTGTCTGATGAAATTAACCTTAATTTTGACGTTTATATATCTTGTCTGATGAAACGAGCCTCGACCTTTAAGTGTATATCTTGTCTCATGAAATGAACCTCAATTTTGACATTTATATATCTTGTCAGATTAAATTAACAACAGTCTTTAAATTTATGATTTGCATTATTTTGTACCCTTTAGCATTCTAACGTAAAATGAAATTTGGAATAACTGTGTTACTAAATACGATACACAAAACAGAAATACTGCTTATGTTTTGAGCTTAACGTATTTTAGACTCCTTCTTCTATGGATGTCTGTCATTCTGCAGGTCGTAGGTTCGAATCCCAGTCACTGAACAAACTCCCACTTTAATCGAGACTGTTTCGCAATATTACGGCCAATCCCATTATTTGTTGGTAAAAGAGTAGCCCAAGAGTTGGCGGTGGATGCTGTTGACTAGTTGGTTTTCCTCCAATCTGCCACTGCTAAATTGGGAACGATTAGCGCAGATAGTTGGTTTACATTTTAAATAATGTGTATTTGTTTGTTATTATGCACAAAACTTCACAATGAGCTGTCTGTGCTCTGACCACTTCAGGTATCGAAACTCGGTTTTTAGAGATACCACCGCCACTGGGGAGCTACTCTAAAGGAAAGCGGCAGCGGGCGATTTCATAAATAACCAACGTAACATAAAGAATATACTGGCAAAAAAATTAAAACAAAACATATATCCACTTGTCTTAAACTAGGTCAGGTATACTGACAGGTGCTTCAAAGAACATCCTCTGTTTGACTAAGTATAAATCTTTGTGTGTTTATCTGTATGAACACTCGTTTGGTACCAGCTCCATTACGCGAATATTTAAAGATCCATTAAAGCTTGGCAGAAACTCACCATCACGTGTTCCAGCCTCTTCAGAAAGTGGCTTTTGTATTCTGAATCTCCAGAAATAGGAACCTCTATATAGAAACATACTTGTGACTATATATCTATCATACAGGAGTATCCTGTATTCTCTAGATGACCTGGCATGGCCAGGTGGGTTAAGGGGCGTTCGACTTGTAATCTGAGGGTCGCAGGTTTGAATCCCCGTCGCACTCGTCCTTTCAGCCGTGGGGTGTTATAATGTGACGCTCAATCCCAATATTCGTTGGTAAAAAAGTAGCCCAAGAGTTGGCGGTGGGTGATGGTGACTAGCTGCCTTTCCTCTATCCTTACACTGCTAAATTAGGGACGGCTAGCGCAGATAGCCCTCGTGTAGCTTTGCGCGAAATTCAAAAACAAAACAAACAAAACGTTCTCTAGACATAGAATGCTCATGACCAAATATCTATCACATATTGCACCACATACTCTCCATGTATGTATAATAAACAAGACATCCCGTACCTCGTTTATGGAGATGTCCCCATGATCTTATGACATAACATATAATGAACATTTGATACTACATATTTCCTGGATATGAAATCATACCTGTGATTATGACATAATACACAGAGTCACTCTTTACCACGTGTTCTCTGTTTGTTGAAAGGTAAACACGGAACATATCCCATAAATTCACCCTCTGCCACGCGCTTCCTATTGGTTGAAAGGTACCCATGATTAAAACATATCATAAAATAGTCATTCCTTACCACGTGTTTTCTATTTTATTGTACCGCATACATCTTAACTATCGAAACGTACGCATGACTGTAATATAACACACACTGAGTTTTATTATTCTGAAGTGTTCATTGATCGGTTTTTCGCTACGATCTTTACTTAAGAAATGGGCCCGGCATGGCCAAGCGTGTTAAGGCGTGCGACTCGTAATCTGAAGGTCGCGGGTTCGTATCCCCGTCGCGCCAAATGTGCTCGCTCTTCTAGCCGTGGGGGGCGTTATAATGTAACGCTCAATCCCACTATTCGTTGGTAAAAGAGTAGCCCAAGAGCTGGCGGTGGGTGGTGATGACTAGCTGCCTTCCCTCTAGTTTTACACTACTAAATTAGGGACGGCTATCACAGATAGCCCTCTTGTAGCTTTGTGCGAAATTCAAAAAAAAACAAACAAGCAAACAAACTTAAGTAATTGTAAGTTCCAGAATTATTAAAAAGGATTTTGTGCGCATGCGTCTTGTTTCTGGTAGCTAAGGTTGGAGTCGTTGACCCAACATACACTCATCTGCACCAAGGACAAAACAATTTGTACAAAACCACGGACTTTTACCAGATATTTTATCTTTAAACAGGAAAAAAAAAAATCGTATAAGATTAACGGACGCTGAGGACAAAAATACAGCACTCCTAATTTGTAGCCTACAACTTAAGCTGAACAATCAATTGGCTACGTCACCTACATCTCAAACTGTGATTAACAACTCATGGTTCCTGAGGTGGACAAAAAAGTGAAAATTTCATCTAACAAACAAGTGTCAATGTCTATCGAAATGGAAAAGAATAACTCGCACGTGCTGCAGACATGGCACGTTCCATCACCAACAGCTAACTTAAGGGTTTTCTCCTTTTCATTCTAAACCTGTTAAGTAATTTACGATCGTTTCGTTTCATTTACTGTCAACGTTTTACGAGCCGGAAGAGTTTTTTTTTTTTTTTACTTAAGATACGGATGAACAAGAAACCCAACTCTACGAATAATTTGTGAACCTGAAAAGCGTTTAACTTAATGTTGCAGTCTTACCATGAACAAGAGAAGTTTTTCTTTGTTATTCTTATCGATCACGGGTAATATGTCTGCGTAATATTGGTCTTCCAGTGTGCACGTGCGTGTTAACTTACTATATTAGCATGAACTTTTCAATAGAGGGCCAACTCAGTCGGGTGAAGTCTTATTTCTTTTCTTCAAGATAAAATTGCTTTATCTGGAAGAGTCTGGAACCAGGACTGAATTTCTAGACGTACGATAATTATATTTAAAGTTGTGCTAGAACTTAACCGTATTTGGTATTTATATTTTAGCACAATATAACAATATAACAAAAACTGTATCCAATACAATCTTTTGTGTGTTTGTTTGTTTTTTTGTTTGAATTTCGCGAAAAACTACACTAGGGCTAGCTGCGCTAGCCGTCCCTAATTTAGCAGTGTAAAACTAGAGGGAAGGCAGCTAATCATCACCACCCATCGCCAACTCTTGGCATACTCTTTTACCAACGAATGGTGCGATTTACCGTCACATTATAGCGCCTCCACGGCTGAAAAGGCAAGCATGTTTGGTGTGACGGGGATTCGAACCCTCGACCGTCTCAAATTATAAGTTGAGCGCCTTAAACACATGGTCACGCTGGTGTTAAAACACGTTTTAAAAAATTGCATGTATTCTTTATTCAAACCCAACCAAACACGAGGTAAAGATTCGGTGCCTGATGGTTAGGGCCGCGGACTTACAAAATGCATACTGTTAATTTGAGTCTCGTCACTGAGAATGTTCGCTTTATCAGCAGTGAGGGTGTTATATAATGTGAGGTTCAGTTCTACGTTTTATTGGTTAAAGAGTAACCGAAGATTTGACAGTAACGGTGTGGACTGGCTGTCTTTTTTGTAGCCTCTGTTTGTTTGTTTGTTTTTGGAATTTCGCACAAAGCTACTCGAGGGCTATCTGTGCTAGCCGTCCCTAATTTCGTAGTGTAAGACTAGAGGGAAGGCAGCTAGTCATCACCACCCACCGCCAACTCTTTGGCTACTCTTTTACCAACGAATAGTGGGATTGACCGTAATATTATAACGCCCTCACGGCTGGGAGGGCGAGCATGTGTGGCGCGAGTCGGGCGCGAACCCGCGACCCTCAGATTACGAAGTGCACGCCTTAACGCGCTAGGCCATGCCGGGCCCCTTGTAGCCTCTTACTTCTAAGTTAGCTTTGAGGGAAATGTATCAGACAAAATGCTAAACAATTTTTTTTTTTAAACTAGCAAGAAAATCACACCAGAACACAAAATCTAGATGCTTTTCGTCACACAGTCGCATGACAAACAAAAGACAGAAATGTTTGTAGACCTGTTTACTAAATCACTTATTTACAGACCCAAACTCGCGCTACGAAGGTAACAGCTTGTCTTCAGCACAAACATACAAAACGACTGTTTGAGGTTTCTTGGTCTTGATTTGAAAATAACAACGTTTGAAATTAGCATGTCTACGTCATTTTTATTTTTCGCAAGAGTTTTACAAAATTAGGTAATTTTTTACTTTTTAAAGTGATAAATAAACAACGAAAGTGAAACTTCAATTTTTAAAAACTTATTTATAGATAGAATTATCATTCCGTATCTATCTCTCGCTCATAGATAAGCTGAGTATGTCATGTGGTTATTTTTAACATAGACTGTGAACGTAATATGGTTATCTTATAACGTGGATTGAGAATGTGATGTGGTTACTTTATAACCTAGATTAAGAATGTGATGTGGTTTCTTATAACCTGCACTGTCTATTTGGTGTGGTTATTTTATAACCTCGGCTGAGTATATAATGTGGTTATTTTATAATCAGGACTGAGTACGTAATGTGGTTATTTTATAACCTGGACTGTGTATTTGATGTAGCTATTTTATAACCTGGACTGTGTATTTGATGTGGTTATTTTATAACCTGGACTGTGTATTTGATGTGGTTATTTTATAATTTGGACTGTGTATTTGATGTAGCTATTTTATAACCTGGACTGTGTATTTGATGTGGTTATTTTATAACCTGGACTGAGTACGTAATGTGGTTATTTTATAACCTGGACTGAGTACGTAATGTGGTTATTTTATAACCTGGACTGTGTATTTGGTGTGGTTATTTTATAACCTAGATTAAGAATGTGATGTGGTTTCTTATAACCTGCACTGTCTATTTGGTGTGGTTATTTTATAACCTCGGCTGAGTATATAATGTGGTTATTTTATAACCTGGACTGAGTACGTAATGTGGTTATTTTATAACCTGGACTGAGTACGTAATGTAGCTATTTTATAACCTGGACTGTGTATTTGATGTAGCTATTTTATAACCTGGACTGTGTATTTGATGTGGTTATTTTATAACCTGGACTGTGTATTTGATGTGGTTATTTTATAATTTGGACTGTGTATTTGATGTAGCTATTTTATAACCTGGACTGTGTATTTGATGTGGTTATTTTATAACCTGGACTGAGTACGTAATGTGGTTATTTTATAACCTGGACTGAGTATTTGATGTAGCTATTTTATAACCTGGACTGTGTATTTGATGTGGTTATTTTATAACCTGGACTGTGTATTTGATGTGGTTATTTTATAATTTGGACTGTGTATTTGATGTAGCTATTTTATAACCTGGACTGAGTACGTAATGTGGTTATTTTATAACCTGGACTGAGTATTTGATGTAGCTATTTTATAACCTGGACTGTGTATTTGATGTGGTTATTTTATAACCTGGACTGAGTACGTAATGTGGTTATTTTATAACCTGGACTGTGTATTTGATGTGGTTATTTTATAACCTGGACTGTGTATTTGATGTGGTTATTTTATAACCTGGACTGTGTATTTGATGTGGTTATTTTATAACCTGGACTGAGTACGTAATGTGGTTATTTTATAACCTGGACTGAGTACGTAATGTGGTTATTTTATAACCTGGACTGTGTACGTAATGTGGTTATTTTATAACCTGGACTGTGTATTTGATGTGGTTATTTTATAACCTGGACTGAGTACGTAATGTGGTTATTTTATAACCTGGACTGTGTATTTGATGTGGTTATTTTATAACCTGGACTGTGTATTTGATGTGGTTATTTTATAACCTGGACTGTGTATTTGATGTGGTTATTTTATAACCTGGACTGAGTACGTAATGTGGTTATTTTATAACCTGGACTGAGTACGTAATGTGGTTATTTTATAACCTGGACTGTGTATTTGATGTGGTTATTTTATAACCTGGACTGTGTATTTGATGTGGTTATTTTATAACCTGGACTGTGTATTTGATGTAGCTATTTTATAACCTGGACTGTGTATTTGATGTGGTTATTTTATAACCTGGACTGAGTACGTAATGTAGTTATTTTATAACCTGGACTGTGTACGTAATGTGGTTATTTTATAACCTGGACTGTGTATTTGATGTGGTTATTTTATAACCTGGACTGTGTATTTGATGTAGCTATTTTATAACCTGGACTGTGTACGTAATGTGGTTATTTTATAACCTGGACTGAGTACGTAATGTGGTTATTTTATAACCTGGACTGTGTATTTGATGTGGTTATTTTATAACCTGGACTGTGTATTTGATGTAGCTATTTTATAACCTGGACTGTGTATTTGATGTGGTTATTTTATAACCTGGACTGTGTATTTGATGTAGCTATTTTATAACCTGGACTGAGTACGTAATGTGGTTATTTTATAACCTGGACTGTGTACGTAATGTGGTTATTTTATAACCTGGACTGAGTACGTAATGTGGTTATTTTATAACCTGGACTGTGTATTTGATGTAGCTATTTTATAACCTGGACTGTGTATTTGATGTGGTTATTTTATAACCTGGACTGTGTATTTGATGTGGTTATTTTATAACCTGGACTGTGTATTTGATGTGGTTATTTTATAACCTGGACTGTGTACGTAATGTGGTTATTTTATAACCTGGACTGAGTACGTAATGTGGTTATTTTATAACCTGGACTGTGTATTTGATGTGGTTATTTTATAACCTGGACTGTGTATTTGATGTAGCTATTTTATAACCTGGACTGTGTATTTGATGTGGTTATTTTATAACCTGGACTGTGTATTTGATGTAGCTATTTTATAACCTGGACTGAGTACGTAATGTGGCTATTTTATAACCTGAACTGTGTATTTGATGTGGTTATTTTATAACCTGGACTGTGTATTTGATGTAGCTATTTTATAACCTGGACTGTGTATTTGATGTGGTTATTTTATAATTTGGACTGTGTATTTGATGTAGCTATTTTATAACCTGGACTGTGTATTTGATGTGGTTATTTTATAACCTGGACTGTGTATTTGATATGGCTATTTTATAACCTGGACTTCTATTTGATGTGGTTATTTTATAACCTGGACTGTGTATTTGATGTGGTTATTTTATAACCTGGACTGAGTACGTAATGTGGTTATTTTATAACCTGGACTGTGTATTTGATGTAGCTATTTTATAACCTGGACTGTGTATTTGATGTGGTTATTTTATAATTTGGACTGTGTATTTGATGTAGCTATTTTATAACCTGGACTGTGTATTTGATGTGGTTATTTTATAACCTGGACTGTGTATTTGATATGGCTATTTTATAACCTGGACTGTGTATTTGATGTGGTTATTTTATAACCTGGACTGTGTATTTGATGTAGCTATTTTATAACCTGGACTGTGTATTTGATGTGGCTATTTTATAACCTGGACTGTGTATATGATATGGTTATTTTATAACCTGCTAAAACCTACACAGTCTGAGATTAATTTATCGTAATGAGAAGGGTGGGCTGCACTGGTTAAAATTTTGAAAGTTTTTTGGAAGAAGACACGTTCACCTTTGACAGCCCCCACTTTCACCCAACCATGGGGGGACAGTGGGGAACAAAAACACCCATTAAGAAGGAAGGAGAAAATCATAATTATTCACTTTAGATTATTCACTGTTTATTTTTAGAGCCTGTCTGTAATACTTACGAATCAAACTGTTACTTACTAATGTTTCTGTTTTCTAATGGCATTAGGTTTAAAAATACGTTCAAAATAAGATAAAGTGCGTAACAGTACGAGAGAACCCAATAACTAAATTAAGGTGCACGCCCTACCCTACAAAGTTCCTTTGCATTCGCTCAATCTTCCTAGATTGTTCTTTTAGAGTAGAATACAAGATTCGTGGTCGTATCTACGGTTAAGCCTTTTGGTTAACTGTTTTCTATAAGCGTACTGCATCTATAGCAGGAAGTATCAAAATCTCGTAGTTCAAATTTATACTCGTGAGTTTTCGTTTGTTAAATAAAACGTTTTTTTAAAATAACATCGTGACAATAAAAATAAGGGGTAAAAAAAAGAGTTATGGATTTTGTGCGTGTCTCTGACACTCAAAACCAGCGCGTGCAAGATACGAGGAGACACGAGACATCTGTTTGGCAGAACACCAAGTGACAACAAACAACGTCAGATTAGTTATTTCGTATTTTCGGAATGCAATATATATGTATATAAATGAAGGAGACACTCTATTCATTATATTCGTATGTCATATTCCATTCGAACTGTAAATTTCTTCTATACCCAACGAATAATTACCATATTTTCCATATTTATTATATACAAGTTCCTGGTGTAATTTGTTGTGTTTTTATGCTGATGTCACGATTTTTAAGAACCCGGAAATCGGTAGTTGTATATGTCTGTTTGTTTGTTTTTAATTTCGCGCAAAGCTACACGAGGGATATCTGTACTAGCCGTTCCTAATTTAGCAGTGTAAGAGTAGCGGGAAGGCAGCTAGTTATCACCACCCACCGCTAATGCTTGGGATACTCTTTTACCAACGAATAGTGGGATTGACCGTCCCATTATAACGGTCCCGCGGCTGAAAGGGCGAACATGTTTGGTGTGACGGGATTCGAACTCGCGACCCTCAGATTACGAGTCTAGTGCCTTAACCACCTGGCCATGCCGGGCCTTGAGTTGTATATGAAACAAGGATTAAATTTTTAGAATATATCTGCGGTGGACACAGCAGATACTCCATTGTGTAGCTTTGTTCTTATGAAAACAAATAAGCAGTTTTAGGTGTTTTGTAAGTTTTTTTTTATGTTACTTTCAATGAACGACATTAATGAAAATAATTAATTCATCTATGTATGTGTGTTTTTGGTTTTATCATTTATAATTTAACACCATGTCTATTTTCTATAAGTCACTTAGTATACGTATTTAAGACCACTTCAAATCTTCTAAGCTGGGAACCTCTTGACATTATTGGAATTACGACCAAAAATGTCGCCAATGGTGAGAGTATACAACAAATGAATCAAGCATTGAAATCATTATAAGTTTATTATTTGTTTGTTTTTTGCTTTTGAACGTCAAATTAAAAAGGTCTATCAAATTAGCTGATTTTTATTTCAGTGAAGTTTTAATTCTAAGCAATGTAAGTAGACTGTTTTGATCAGAAGTTAATGGTTTAGGATTAAGTCGCACGAAATATATGCTTTTTTTCTCCTGAATTTCTTACGAGGGAATAATATATCAGGAAACTCGATATTTTATGTTTGGTTTAAGCCACATTAATTTTAAAGTATGAAAAAAATAAAAGATATATTGTTTCTTTTTGAATTTTGCGCAAAGCTACGCGAGGGCTATCTACGCTAGCCGTCTCCCTAATTGAGCAGTGTAAGACTAGACGGAAGGTAGCTAGTCATCACCACCCATTGCCAATCTTGGGCTACTCTTTTACCAACGAATAGTGGGATTGACCGTCACATTATAACACTCCCATGGATGAAAGGGCGAGCATCTTTGGCGCGACTGGGATTCGAACCCGCGACTCTCGGAATACGAGTCGTACACCTTAACACGCTTGGCCATGCCTTAAAAAGATATATTAAAAATTATATTTATAAGCGTTGAGTTTCGGTAAATCTATTAAGACTGTTTTCACCTGTCGGTGTATAAAGGTACTATTACTATCCTACGCATTTAATAGCCCGTGAACGTTCTAAGCAGTTGACAATCAGATTATTTGTTCGCTGCGGTTTTTCGTTTTGGTAAGATGTCAGCAGCTATTCAGTTTTCTTCCACACGACAGTATCCAGCAATCTTTCTCAGCTTTTCTTAATCTGTCTGGAAAGCAAATAGAAAAACGTGGAGCTTGGAACATTATTTCTGAATGTCTTAATATGCTTGTAACTGATCGCTTCAGAGTATTAAATCATTGAACCAAATCTTTCTTTAGATCACTATCTAATGTAAGTAAATTGATTTAGAAGCTGAAACAACACGTATTTGGCACTACACTACGTTAATATACAGGCATTGCCTCGAGAGGGCAAGGTTAGATTTTTTTTTATGTCGTAGAAAAAAATTACACGATTTTGCTAGTTTTGTCGTTAGGAGCGCTGCTTAATTTGGAATTGTAGGGAATGAAAACGGAAACGATTGGATTTTATAGCATCCATTAGTATGTATGTAAAAATACATTTCTGTGTCTAATCTTCGGATTGAAGGGTCCGAGGCTCGAGACGTCATGCTTCTAAACACGCTTCACACTATCATTTGTGGACGCCCACCCCCCAGTAGTCAAGCAGTGTGCCTACGGACTCACAATTGTAGAATCTGGGTTTCGATACCTGTTGTGGGCAGAGCATATATAGCCCATTGTGTAGCTTTGTGTTTGATTGCAAACAACAACAACAGTTGTGGACGTTTTATAAAACGGTCCGCCATGGCCAGGTGGATTAAGGCGTTCGAATCCCCGTCGCACCAAACATGCTAGCCCTTTCAGCCGTTGAGACGTTATAATGTGACGGCAAATCCCAATTTTCGTTGGTAAAAGAGTAGCCCAAGAATTGGCGGTGGGTGGTGATAACTAGCTTTAGCCTTACACTCCTAAATTAGGAACGACCAGCGCAGATAGCCCTCGTTTAGCTTGCGGGAAATTCAAAAACAAACAAACCTTTCTCACGGCAGCAATTCAAAATTAGAACATTTATACCTGAATCCACTGTTTTCCTAAGCTACTATTCAGTTTGAAAATTCTATTTTAATATTTTGGTTGTATGCGCTGGACACACTTTTAAAGCATAATTTTCTTATTTCATGTTCAAGGACAGATTAACTGAAGAAGCAAAAGAAACAGTTCCATAAAACGTTTTAGTTTGTCATAAACTTGTGAAGTCATATTGTTTTGTTGTTTTATTTTGTCTGTATTTTTAATATTTAGATATTGAATTACGCGTTTGTTGTTTGTTTGTTTTCTTCCTTCACATCAAAAATGCTTAAAAAAACATGGTTAGTTATTACATTAACGTTTTCGTTGTTACCAGCTGTCACATATTTGGTAATATCCGTTTTGAAATACCATTTGGTAGGATTAAACAAACATATTTTATTAACCCAATAACACAAGTACATGGCCCGGCGTGGCCACGTGAATAAAGGCGTTCGACTCGCAATCCGAGGGTCGTAGGTTCGAATCCCGGTCGCACCAAACATGCTCGCCCTTTCAGCCGCGGAGACGTTATAATGTGACGGTCAATCCCACTATTCATTGGTAAAAGAGTGGCCTAAGACTTGGCGGTGGGTGATGAAGACTAACTGCCTTCCTTCTAGTCTTACACTGCTAAATTAGGGACGCCTAGCGCAGAATACCCTCTTGTAGCTTTGCGCGAAATTAACAAAACCAATCACACGATGATTAAAGTGCGAATTGACCTTGACCTCGCCTGAATGTAGACAATTACACAATTTTAGGAAACTTAGTTTATTTGTAATTTGGATTAAGTTGAAAAGTCACAATTCCTTTCTATAGATTCTCTCAGGCTTTACGTAGCCAGGTGACTAGTACATTGTGTCATTGTAAGAGTAGCAGTCAACTTTCTCTTTTCGATCAGAGTAGCCCAAGAGTCGGTAAAGAGTGCTACTCAATAGCTCCCTCTAGTTTGTTATTTCAAAATTAGGGACGGCTAGAGCAGATGGACTTTACGTAGCTTTGCGCAAATATCCAAGAGAAACATAATTGGATCTGGTCAATGACTGTCTGATAGACTAAAAGGAACGCAACTATTTAACAGCGCCCACCTCCAATACGTAGGTTAATCTTGCCTAGGAATTCACTGTTGCTCTTATAACGCGCCCTCGATTCCAAAGTGCGTGAGCCCTCGAATTTATAATTAGAGCAAACTAATCAATAGACCACGCACATCTCTCGTCTCACAAGACACGAATCTATAATTATCTAATATTATTTATCCCGGGAATTCTCCGCTTCCGGTAAGACAGCGGTAAGTATAGGGATTTGCAACACTAAAATACAGGGTTCGATTCACCACAGTCGACAGTGCATAGTATATGATTTTGCTATAAAAAACACACAAACACATTTGTGAAGTTACGATTAAAAATCAGCTCTGAATCAGTTCTGAATCAGCTCTCACCAAATAATTCGCAATTGAAAAAAAAAGTGTTGAAATACAAGCTTAAAATATCACAGATGAGAAATTTCAGGTGATTCTGTTTATCTGTTTATGTATGTAATCAGTGACTCTGTTTATCTGTTTATGTATGTAGTCAGTTACTCTGTTTATGTATGTAGTCAGTGACTCTGTTTATCTGTTTATGTATGTAATCAGTGATTCTGTTTATCTGTTTATGTATGTAGTCAGTGACTCTGTTTATCTGTTTATGTATGTAGTCAGTGACTCTGTTTATCTGTTTATGTATGTAATCAGTGACTCTGTTTATCTGTTTGTGTATGTAGTCAGTGACTCTTCTAACTGTTTATGTATGTAATCAGTGATTCTCAGTGATGACGAGAAACCCACTTGTTGAGAAATTTATATGCAAAAACGGCTCGTTTGGGCTGAGAAAACACTTTTACATAGAAGAGCGAACAAGAAGGTCGAAACGTTGTTCGCTCTTCTATGTAAAAGTGTTTTCTCAGCCCAAACGAGCCGTTTTTGCATATAAATCAGTGATTCTGTTTATCTGTTTATGTATGTAGTCAATAACTCTGTCTAACTGTTTATGTATGTAGTCAGTGATTCTGTTTATCTGTTTATGTATGTAGTCAGTGACTCTGTCTTTCTCTTTATGTATATACTTAGTGATTCTGCCTATCTGTTTATGTATGTTGTCAGTGATTCTGTTTATCTGTTTATGTATGTAGTCAGTGATCCTGTTTATCTGTTTACGTATGTAGTCAGTAACTCTGTCTAACTGTTTATGTATGTAGTCAGTGATTCTTTTTATCTGTTTATGTATGTAGTCAGTGACTTTGTCTTTCTCTTTATGTATATACTTAGTGATTCTGCCTATCTGTTTATGTATGTAGTCAGTGATTCTGTTTATCTGTTTATGTATGTAGTCAGTGATTCTGTCTCTCTGTTTATGTATCTTGTCAGTGATTCTGTTTATCTGTTTACGTATCTTGTCAGTGATTCTGTTTATCTGTTTACGTATCTAGTTAATGATTCAGTCTATCTGTTTACGTATCTAGTTAGTGATTCAGTCTATCTGTTTATGTAACTAGTCAGTAATTCTGTCTATCTACCTATACGACTAATCAATGATTCTGTCTATCTGTTTATTTATATAGTCAGTGATTCTCTCTATCTTCCTATGTATCTAGTCAGTGATTCTGTCTATCTACCTATACGACTAACCAATGATTCTGTCTATCTGTTTATTTATATAGTCAGTGATTCTCTCTATCTTCCTATGTATTTAGTCAGTGATACTGTTCATTTATGTAGTCAATAATTATGTCTATCTGTATAGTTGGTTCTAATTCCGTCAACCTATTTGTGTATCTAGTCAGCAGTTCTGTCTATCTATGTAGCTAACCAGTAATTGTATTTGTCTATCTATGTAACTAGCTCGTAATTTTATCTGTCTGTCTATATGTGTGCCTAGTTTGCAATTCTGTCTATCTATATAACTAGTCGGTGACTCTGTCTCTCTGTCAATAAAACTATTAACTCTGTCCGTCTGTCTGTTTAATCACTACGATAAAATAAACATATTTAGTAAACGATATATTTTTTTGAAAAGCAACAACCATCAAAGCTTCAGTTGTAACACACGAGTACAAAGGAAACATTTTTATGAAGTTGGATAAGGGTCGTACGGTAGCTTGCTATAAGGTAACTATAAACGGTGAGCACGTGATGCACAAGTATTTGGTGTCTCATTGCGATAAGAGCTCGTCACATACTACGTATCACTCGTTTCTTGAGACAAATCGATTTTTGTGCTGGTTCTGATTCGTTTATCTCTCTTGGAATGTTAAAACTGCAGCTTGGGTGATTTTCTTGTAGTCCAGATCTTTTGTAATAATAATGCGGTTTATAAACTCTCAATTTTGTTATTTGTACTGCTTACAAGAACTTATGAGTGAAATTAAAGAAGAATATGTATTAATATGTCAACCACACTATATTTGCCATATCCAGTGCCGATGAGGCCTTTCGTTCAATACCATGACTTAAATGGCTGAGCAGGATACAGAAAATGTTGTTTCAATAGAAATTAATTTTGTCAATTTGTTGTCAGTCGCCATTAAAATGCTGCCCAAAAGAAGTCGGTTACCATAGTTACCTGTAGTGTCATCCATGTCTCATGTTGTATGTGTGTGTGTCATCCAGATGATTAATAAATACACTCAGTATTCCGAAAATTGTTTAATTTCGAACACTGAATTCAAAGGAGGTCCAGTTCGATCTACACTTTGATCAACGTGTCTTGGTTTGGTTTGTATTTTGAATATCACGCAAAGCTACACAAGGGCTGTCTGCGCTAGACGTCCCTAATTTAGCAGCGTAAGACTAGAGGGAAGGCAGCTGGTCATCACCACCCACCGCCAACTCTTGGGCTACTCTTTTACCGACGAATAATGTAATTGACCGTCACATTATAACGGCCCCACGCCTGAAAGGTCGAGCATGTTTGGTGCGAAAGTGATGCGAACCTGCGACTCTCAGATTACGAGTCCAGTGTTTTAACCACCTGGCCATGCCTAGGCCTTAACAAGTCTTATTAGGGTTACACTGGTTTCGGATAATTCCACTCCTCATAAGTAACCCTGAACCAAAGAGAGGTAAACTGGACCCATATCACAGTGTAAAGTATCAAACATAGTATTAGTATGAACGTGCTTTGCAGTCAGTATGGAAATAGACCCATCATGGCCAGGTGGGTTAAAGCGTTCGATTCGTAATCTGAGGGTCGCGGGTTCACATCCCTGTCGCGCCAAACATGCTCGCCCTTTCAGCCGTGGGGCGTTATAATGTGACGGTCAATCCTACTATTCGTTGGTAAAAGAGTAGCCCAAGAGTTGGCGGTGGGTGGTGATGACTAGCTGCCTTCCCTCTAGCCTTACACTGCTAAATTAGGGACGGCTAGCACAGATAGCCCTTGAGTAGCTTTGTGCGAAATTCAAAAACCAAAACAAACATTTCCTTCTGAAGGAGAGATGCTACATGGTTCCACCAATCACCCATCTTTATTTCCTCCACATATATTATGGTTACTTCCATTAAACTGCTCTCATAAAAAAAAATCGAGACTAGTGGTCCGTTTCCAGGACCTTACGTCGATAAATACGGTAAACTGACCCCACGTTGTCTCAGTTTTAATGACAGATTCGAATCATATTTTGATTACGTGAGAAAGAAAGTGGTATATTTTTTAGTATGTATACCACAGAAGATATACGTAAAATGTTTTCTTAGACATACAGATATCGCTTCAATCTTTATACCATATAACCACGTTGCCAGATTAAAAGGGAAAAATAAAAAATAAAATGAAAACAATTCTAAATACAGGCTAATATACTTCGGTTTATTCACTGATATTAAAAAAAGTCGGTCAGATATTCATATGAGTAATGTTATGTCAAATATTTAGGTGTCGTTTTATTTGTAAAGCTACTGTGAATTAATCATAATAAAACGGCACGTTTTCAAAAACGCTATCGTGGTATAGAATGGGTGGCACGTGCCTTTTGAGTTCAGTTAGTGACGATGAATAGCTCCCCACGGTCGCGCATATAACTACAAGGTAAGACAAAACAAGGTTTCAGATGAACAGTTCTCCAATGGTCGTAAATATAACTACAAGGTAAGTCAAATTAAGGTTTCAGATAAACAATTCCCTTGTCGTTACTTACGTAACTATCTATAATAAAATTGCAAGACAAGTCAGTTGGAATTTTTAAATGTGGCACTTAATTTATTTATTGTTTTATTCTATTTATTTTACTTGTTGTTCTTGTAAAATGAAAACTGAAACCTAACGGAATTCCATCTGCATCATTTTTGTTTTTTTCTTCTTAAGTAACATTTATAAGATTCAAATAACGTATTTTCTTTGTTGATTTAAGTGTGTGAAATTGTTGTGTTAGTTTACCGTAAATGTATGATATTTTCAAAGAAAATTTATTTTTCCCGAGAGTGAATTATCTTAATACAAAAAAAAAAAAAGTTGAAAATCTGGTAATTTCCTGAATTTTCTCTGTATTTCCTGTTCCATTTTGACAAGCATCACGTTATATGATAAACTAAAAATGTCATATTTTCTCGTGGCGAATAACGCTACCCACGTGACTGGCATTCCCATCAAACAGTATGAAAAGTTGTAGCCTCGAGCTACAATCTGACTTACCACTTGCGAAGATCATTGGCTACTTTCTTATACAGAGTGCAGCTTTACAGTTTCATTTCCTCTGAACAGACCAACTATTCTCTTAGAAGAATGACACAGAAGAATAGGGCACAAGAACAAAAGTGACTTAACAACAGGGGCGTAGATCCTGGGGGGATGGGGTATACATCCCCCCTTAATTTCAGGTGGGAAGTATGGTGCATACAATCATTCCCCCTACAGTTTGGTCTGTTGAATTGTTTATTGCATCACAGGCCTACAAATTGTGTGTTTGTTCTTGTGATTCTCGTGTTCTTACCAATCGAATTACATAATTAGGCCTAGATGTAGGCTTTTCAGTAGCCGAAATGTACATCTTTAATATAGGCGTGCTTCCAAGCTTTTCGATCTAAGCGATAGTTCGTAAGTATCAGTCAGTAGGCCTAAGTATACATGCAAGTATCGTGGTAACAAGATTACTCTGTGACTGCATGTTTACAGCTTTCAGGTTCACGTAATCAGAGATTACCAATTTGCAAATTGAACAGTTCACATAGGTGGTTGTAAAAATCATCCCCCTCATCGGGTGTAAAAAATCTACGCTCCTGCTTAACAACATTTTTTACCACGTGTCACGTGAAGGCTGCATGTACCTACAATAATTGATTTCTTTATAACAATTCTACACTAAAATAAAAAAGTAAAAACCACATAGTGTGCTTGGATATCACAAATATTATGCTATAAGAACGTTGGCCGAGCGTCATACAATGGTTAATTAGCCGGATACGCCTAGGGATGTGCAGATCCTTCATTCATGTTATGTTGCTGAGAAATAAATCTGTGCTTCGCTGTTACTGATAAGGAGAAAACTTTTCCACCTTCCTAAGTTATCTTCAGGTTAAGATGACCCATGAAGGTCAAAACGTTGTTCTCTCCTTATCAGTAAAAGTGTTCATACCCATACCAGCCGTTCTGAGATACATTTTTATTTCAAGTGGGTTTCTCGTCATCAAGAAAATCTGTGATTCGTTATTTAATCAGGTAAACGTAGTCTATTGGTTGGTAATGGATGTTGTTGACTAACTGCCATTTCTCTAGCCTGTCAGATCAAAACTATGGATCGTTAATCGTACAGTAACTTTACGCGAATATCCGATACAAAGCTAGGAAGAGAAATCGTACTACGCTCAGTGTAAGTGTGTTTATAAATTGTTTTTGTAAGACCTTACTTCACGTGTAAACATAACGTTGCTCAAAATAGGGTATTTTCCTTCTTTGTAAGCCTCCGCTAGTACAGCGGTATGTCTATGGATTTACAACGCTATAACCAGGGGTTCGATTCCTCTCGGTGGGCTCAGCAGATAGCCACATGTGGCTTTGCAATAAGAACACACACCTTCTTTGTAAACAGTCGTAAATGTGTCGTTTTCGGGATGGACGTTTTGCCATTGTAATCAAATAATTGGTTCTTTGTAGTAGCACTTACAAATAACGTGTTTCGTATCGCCAGCCGTCATAACGTAACAACACTTATAAATAACATGTTTCGTATCGCCAGCCGTCATAACGTAACAACACTTATAAATAACATGTTTCGTATCGCCAGCCGTTCTGACGTAACAGCACTTATAAATAACGTGTTTCGTATCGCCAGCCGTCCTGACGTAACAGCACTTACAAATAACATGTTTCGTATCGCCAGCCGTCATAACGTAACAACACTTATAAATAACATGTTTCGTATCGCCAGCCGTCCTGACGTAACAACACTTATAAATAACATGTTTCGTATCGCCAGACATTGTGAAAGATTGAACAGATATGGTGATAATTACTTTCACCTGAATTATACTTGAAACTTCGCAACTAGAACGCCGGGCGTGGCCCAGTGACACACGTTTCAATGCTGTTAATGCGAGTATTGACGGTTTGCGTCCATTAAAAAGCACTTTCTTCATTTTGAAACCGTGGTTACACCACAAGAGTAACGGTCAAATTCCACCAATCGGTCAGATGAGAGTAACCCAAGAACTGGCGGGGGAAGAGATGATATTAACTTGCTGCCTCGCCTTCCGTCTACTATCAGTCTAACCTGTCGGTGCGGCTATACCCAAATAACCTGTAGCTCTGCGCGAAAATTCTCAAACGAACAAAATTCGTGAGTCTGGGTGAAAGTTTTTCTTGTTTCTTCTTAACTTTACGTTTCCAGCACGTTGTGTTTTCTTTTCGAAACTGCTTAACACGTTAAATTATTTCAATAATTTTATATTTTTCACTGTTTGCTTGTTTGTTTTCTGTTTTTTTATCCTACTTTACTCAGACGTTTTGTTTCCCCAATCTTTATAATCGCACCAAACATGCTCGCCCTTTTAGCCGTTGGAGCGTTATAATGTGACGGTCAATCTCATTATTCGTTGGTAAAGAGTAGCCCAAGAATTGGCGGTGGGTGGTGATGACTAGCTGCCTTCCCTCTAGTCTTACACCACTAAATTAGGGACGGCTAGCACAGATAGCCCTCGAGTAGCTTTGCGCGAATTTCAAAAAAAAACAAACAGTCTTCATAAACGATCGGCCGCGGTAAGTCTAGGTATTTACAACGCTAAAACCAGGGTTCGATTTCTCTCGGTGGACTCAGCAGATAGCTTGACGTGGCTTTGTTATAAGAAAACAACAAACAAACAAACTAACCAATAATGAACGAGGTTAAGCAACTCCATTACTAACAGTTCATAAGTTAATTCACTGATGGTAACAGTTTATTCCCCGTATGTAGGTCCCGACGGGGCGGTTTCCAGTTAACAACATATGCACTAAAGAGGACGCCAGATGATAGACCCAGCATCTTTCAGGACAGGTAGACGGACAGCTGCCTAATCAGTTGTTTTCCTTTGAGAGGAGAATTCTATATAATATACATATAATATATACGTTTCGGAGTTCTGCTTATCAGTTATATCTCCATTTCTGTATGACGTATAGAACCTACTGCAATCCTTTCATTCAACAATAAGTACAGAGACAACAGAAACGTAAGAACTATATGTCATATTGGACATTTCGAAAGCAATCACAATTGCACGTGCATATTTTGTAATTTTCGACAAAACGTCTAAACTGATGACGTCAGGCTAGTTTTTTAATAATGGTACAAAGTGAAAAGTCAACCAGTTTGATGCTTTCTGATTTCAACCAATAATAGTGAGCAGGGTGCAACTTCACCAATCATAAGATGTGATGCTTTCTGATTTCAACCAATAATAGTGAGCAGGGTGCAACTTCACCAATCATAAGATGTGATGCTTTCTGATTTCAACCAATAATAGTGAGCAGGGTGCAACTTCACCAATCATAAGATGAATTTTTTTATAAAGCGGCCTGGCATGGCCAGGCGAGTTAAGGCGTTCGACTCGTAATCTGAGGGTCGCGAGTTCGAATCCCCGTCGCACCAAACATGCTCGCCCTTTCACCCCTGGGGGCGTTATACGTGAGGGTCAATCCCACTATTCATTGGTAAAAGGGTAGCCCAAGAGTTGGCGGTGGATGGTGATGACTAGCTGCCTTCTCTCTAGTCTTACACTGCTAAATTAGGAACGGCTAGCACAGATAGCCCTCGTGTAGCTTTGTGCGAAATTTAAAATAAACAAAATTATTTTTTTAAGCCATGTACTATTTTCGTGATTTAAAAAACAGACAGATATTAGCTCATACAATCAAGAGGTAAGTATCAGATTTTCAGTAATTACTGACTTAAAAATAACATCACGTCCACATCATTTCTCAACCTGTCAAGGTACATAACAACCTCCACCCACACAAACACTAGCACATCCAAGTGTCTGCAAACTTACAACACCAGATACAGGGTTTCTATACCCGAAGTAGGCAAAGCACAGATACCCAGGTTTGTTCTTACTCCAAACAAACAAACCTTATAAAGCTCAGCTCGTTGGAAAATCTACATATTTAGTAAAAAAAAATATTTATTTCTAATTTCCGATTCACGCAGCGTTTCAAAATTGTTTTTCACATAGAAATTACATAAAATTCCCTTTATAAGTATCGTGTTTTGTAACGTCAGTCGCTTATTCGTGCAGTGTTCACCAGAGAAAGTAGAGAGTTGTGTGAAACGTCTTTGGATATGACATGTAATATATAACTGGTTCTTTCTGTTGCTTGCTGTAAACGTTCTTAATACAAACAGACCACATTCGTGATGGCACACCAAGCGTGTTTTGTGCCATCTTATGTTAGCTTACTTTATCAGAAAATAACCACAACTTAAATGCTAAAAAAATACCCTTTTAATACTCTTTTGTAGATAAAAACATTTACCCACGTCCAATATTTTAAAACAAACTTATGAGAGAGTCGTGTCCTAAAAAAAATATTACACTTTCAACCAGTATTCGAATTATATTTTAGACTTTAGAGAGATCAAGTGTTACAACGGATACATGTTTAAAATTCATAGAGTAGCTATTAATAGATAACAATCATGGAGGCTCCTTGTTTGCCTTTACAAACACGTACCCACAGTTCAAAGCAAAGACATTGACAACTTCGCCAACATAGAAATGTTACATAAAGATCCTTACCCCCCAGGGGCAATTGTATCTTATGAAGGGTCTATACCCACCCCGAATATCTCAGTATTTTAAACTCTGTTTTCAGAGGGTTATCTGTTTCTAACCGTGTCTTCTTTCTTTCGTTATACAATTTGTCAGCAGTCTAAACCTGTGTTTGAGAGTAAATAATTCACGTCGAAGATCTCGCCTGCTAGACACACCCATTATTGATTTGGATCCATGTTGATCCTTTGGTTCAACAATACTCTCGCCCTAACAGTGATCTGTTAAAATTTTATAGAGTATTATCTCACGTATTTAAAAACCATCCTACAAGGTGGTTACCGCGAGTGGATTTTCGAAATATATGACAGCGTACAGCCCCGAAACCAGAAATATATATATATATAGACAAGCTGAAATACCCATCAACATGAAATATTTGAACTTAACTGAAACAGTATACATTTAATAGCAATTATATGTTTCAAAGTAACTTGAACACAAACTTTATATCAAAAATTTAAAATAATAACAAAATGTCTTCATAAACAACATTTACAGTTTGTTTTCCATCTACCAATAAATAACAACTTTGAGGTGATCCAACATTCTACATCTCGGTGACTGTGAGGAAAACATGATTGTTTGAGAAACAATCCAGTGATTTTGACCTTGAATCCCTCCAGAATATTAAACATTCTCTCAAACGTCAATCTATCAAGATTGTCTGAGTTTGACCGAATAGGCTTGGAGTAATTAACCAACAGGTTTTACAAAATAGAAACAGGGTTGAGTTCAATTATAGCCCCTTAGGAGATTCCTCATAGTCCTTGGTGTTTCCAAACAAATTTTGATTGAGATTGGCCTGGTAGGGTCAGAGGGGCCATGGTGAAAACAAACACATATTTTAAGTTTATATGTCATTACAGAAGCTAATGTTAAAATATCATTTTAGGCCCAGCTAGTGGTTGTGTCCCTCAAATCACTGTCCAAGATGAATTCTTGTTCAGCCTGACTAAACGAAAAGCCTCTTGGGTAGTGACTTGTGGGAAACAAAAGACAGATCTAGTGCACTATTTGTATACGCCTCTGATTTAGCATCAACTGGCAAATAAGAAAGAATGTGGGGAAAATATATCTACAGATTTGAATGAGAAATATTTTAGTTGAAATTCGTGAGGTGACAACAAAATGTGTCGTTCTGACCCAGAACCTTCATTGAATTTATCATGGTTTAGCTCAGTGGTTCCCAACCTTTTTTATGCTCCGCACCCCTAAAAAAAATTTTAATATATTCTCGCACCCCTCACAGTAATTATTTATTTAAGAATAAAGGTGAAGGTGGCCAAAACAAACGCTATCTCGCCTCCCTTGTTAGGAACCACTGGTTTAGCTCATTGGTAGCTATGGATAGGGTGTAGCGAAATATTGTTACATTAGATTTATGTGATATCCAATCCATTTGTTTTTAGTGTTGAAAGTTCCCCTAAAAGGAAAGCTGTTAAAAGTAGCTATTAAATCACAGATATCAACGTCGTAATTTGATTTTTTTTTTAAATCAAGGGGTGAGAACATTGTAAACAAATAAATAGAGATATTAATACACTACCAAGTTTTTATTATCGATGGCGGTTTATTTCACGTTAGTATAATACGTAAAATCCCCAAACACTAGCAACAAATGTCTTAGTTTGGAGACAACAGTGGGCCTCGGATAACGATACGTTTAGCTCATATGACAAAACGTAGAAATCACAAGAGAACCGTGATAAAAGTGCGTTCCGTCTTCGCTACGAATTAACTTTGCTAAGAATCGTAGAAGACATAAAAGACGTGAGTTTGTCTCAGGTAAGTGATGCTAAGCGCGTGAAACAAAATATTCTTGCATTGTGACAAAAAATAACACACTTATCAATGTCCCTGCGATATGTAAATAAATACTAAAGTTATTGGTAATTACGTCTTCTGTCAACTAACTTATAAAATAAAACCGCTGAATTTTTAATAGGCAACGGACAGAGGGTACTTTTAACACAAGGGACATGGTTTAATGAACAGTGGGCCGAACTGTTATTCCGGTACTTGTTTCGCTACCGCAAAAACTTGTGCCTTGATGCATAATAAGGGTGACAGTCACTTCAACAGTTCTATTACAGTTGCACAGCAGTGGGAGTTGTTGACAAGCTAGTTGTGGGTCCAAAATTAGGAACAAGCGCGGATAGCCCTTCTGTAGCTCAGCACAATTACCTGAAACAAACAAAAAATTGATGCGGTTCTATTAAACAATTTTACTCCCCGAGTTAAAGAAATATAGAATCAACTGACCTTTAAGTAAAAATTAGGTCACTTTATTTAATCTTTGACAAAATTCTGTACCTAGATGAGCAGTGTATCAACGTATTTGTTCATATTTAAACTTGTTAATTAATAAGGATCTATAAAAGGTAAGGTAAATGCCAGATGTTTTTTTAATGTCAATTTTGTAGTAATATATAACAATGTAAAGAGATATATATATAAAAGTACCTAAAGCGTTGTGTAACGGTGTTATTACCATAATGAGTTTATTACAAGTTCAATATTATAATATATTCGTAATAATAGTTAATAGGAAGTCATATAAGTGAAACATAGAGACAGGAACATAACCCTCTGCAAAGTGCTTAATAAGCAGTAGTAGCGCCATCTGTTAGTTAGATATGAATATACTTTGACATTAGTAAGTTTCTGTTCTAATTTCTTATTTTCATGGTATTAGTTTCTCTGTTATTATTTTTGTTTTGCACTAACTTCACTGATTATGTTTTACTTTATGCTGTGTAACAATATTGTAATGCATTGTATTTGTATTTTGTTCCACTAGAAGGTTTTTCTTTATTTGTGTAATAAATTGAACATTATGTTCTATTGCATCGTTTTGTTTCTTTCAACTTATTATTTTTTTCACAATATGTTACCAATTTACGTTAAACTAACACGTGATTAAACACAATGGTTTAAAAAAATATCGATCACAATTTTACAAGGGAAAACAACATTTTTGCATCTATATTTCATCTAAAAACGTTTTTATTACCTAAATAATAATTAATTACACAAATTCCTTGTGTCACGGTTTCAACTGTCTTTTTTTTTACATTTTTTCGTGTGTATGCAAAAGCAGCTTGAAAAAAAATATTATTTTAATATAATTAGTTATGCTACAATCTGGACAGGTCGCTAATTAATTTAATCTCTTATTTTCTAACCGTTTCTCACTTCTTTAGGTCAGTTTTGTTTGAAAAACATTAATAATAGATGTACATCTCATATGAGAAATGATCTAAAAATCTCCCACGAATTCAACCAATCATACAAATTCAAAGTAAAAGAATCCTAAATCTTCCAGCATAATTAAAGAGATCGTTTTAAATAACTACATCTGTGCTCGATATGATTAAGGCACTCTACTCGTAATTTGAGAGTCGCGGGTTCGAATCCCTATCGTACCAAACATGCTCGCTCCTTCAGCCGTGGGTGCGTTATAATGTGACGGTCAATCCCACTATTCGTTGGTAAAAGGGTAGTCCAAGACCGAAGCTACGTTATTGCAAAACAAAGTAAATGTGAAGTTGTAATGAAGGCAAACTTAGCTGATAATGCAGAAACGTCTAAATACGTGTTCATAAAGTGATACAGGTATAACTTTGAAATGATTGCTGAAGCGTATTTTAGATCTAATTGCGTCGAGAAAACCCATAGCAATTGTATTTAGTGTGACATTAATTTTCAAAGGAAATTACACGCGGATTCAAAGTGTTGTTCGGGTAATGTGCTTTGCATATGGGAAAGCTAAAGTTCAAATCGAAACCAGTTGTCACGTGATGACAACGGTATTGTGCCATCGCGTAACATAGTTACTGCGTTACAAAAATTAACTAAGCAAAAGAACAGGTAAGGTTATCCTGAATTGAAAAGCCAATATGCATTCCGGATTCCTCAAACAAAGGCCTTTTAAAGATACGAGGTTTGTAGCATTTAATCGTGAAATGCGCGAAATAATTTCCGGACAGATAAACAGACAATGGCAACTGTATTGTATATAATCATGCTTCTGTCGGTGACACGACTAAAAATACTCTGTTGAAAATTAATACATAAATTTTGTGTCGGTGACAAAGCTACACGTTTTGATCTACATTCATCATAAGAGAGACTATTATTATTTTGTGTATGACTAAGAAATACTATGAATATTAATAACTTTACATATCGATACGGCAGTGACTAGTAACTTATAATTTCTATGATAATTCGTGTGTTAAGGTAACATGCAAAAATGATAAATAAAGGAACTTGAAAATAATATTACAAAACGTAATAACATAACAAGTAAAATATTATATAAAAGGAATAACTTAATTAACAAAATTATAAAAAGGAGTAACTTGATTTAAAATATTATAAAAAAGTAATAACGTAATTAACAAAATTATAAAACACAACTAACTTAATTAACAAAATTTTATAACTTAATTAAAATATTATATAAAAGTAGTAAGTTAATTAAAAATATTATAGAAAGGAATAACTAAACTAACAAAATTATAAAAATGAGAAACTTAATTAAAAAAATATTATAAAAGTAATAACTAAATTAGCAAAATTATAATAACTTAATTAAAAATATTAGTATAAAAAGTAGTAACTTAATTAAAATATTATATTAAGAGGAGTAACTTGATTAACAAAATTATAGAAACAAGTAACTTAATTAACGAATTAATAAAAATAATATACAAAATATCATTCTGTTGAAACATATAAATACGTGTGTAAAAGTCATAACGTACTGTAAAGTATTGCAGTGGGACGCCCAATGTGTTCCAAGATGACATGTAACGTACTGTAAAATATTGCAGTGGGACGACATGTAACCTGTAAAATATTGCAGTGGACGCCCAATGTGTTCCAAGATGACATGTAACGTACTGTAAAATATTGCAGTGGGACGCCCAATGTGTTCCAAGATGACATGTAACTTACTGTAACGCCCAATATTGCAGTAACGTACCAAAACGCCCAATGTGTTCCAAGATGACATGTAACGTACTGTAAAATATTGCAGTGGGACGCCCAGTGTGTTCCAAGATGACATGTAACGTACTGTAAAATATTGCAGTGGGACGCCCAATGTGTTCCAAGATGACATGTAACGTACTGTAAAATATTGCAGTGGGACGCCCAATGTGTTCCAAGATGACATGTAACGTACTGTAAAATATTGCAGTGGGACGCCCAATGTGTTCCAAGATGACATGTAACGTACTGTAAAATATTGCAGTGGGACGCCCAATGTGTTCCAAGATGACATGTAACGTACTGTAAAATATTGCAGTGGGACGCCCAATGTGTTCCAAGATGACATGTAACGTACTGTAAAATATTGCAGTGGGACGCCCAATGTGTTCCAAGATGACATGTAACGTACTGTCCAAGATGAAAATATTGCAGTGGGACGCCCAATGTGTTCCAAGATGACATGTAACGTACTGTAAAATATTGCAGTGGGACGCCCAATGTGTTCCAAGATGACATGTAACGTACTGTAAAATATTGCAGTGGGACGCCCAATGTGTTCCAAGATGACATGTAACGTACTGTAAAATATTGCAGTGGGGACGTTCCAAGATGACATGTAACCAATGTGTTCCAAGATGACATGTAACGTACTGTAAAAGTATTGCCCAATGTGTTCCAAGATGGACGCTGTAAAATGTGTTCCAAGATGACATGTAACGTACTGTAAATATTGCAGTGGGACGCCCAATGTGTTCCAAGATGACATGTAACGTACTGTAAAATATTGCAGTGGGACGCCCAATGTGTTCCAAGATGACATGTAACGTACTGTAAACTGTAAAATATTGCAGTGGGACGCCCAATGTGTTCCAAGATGACATGTAACGTACCGTTTGTTTAATGCCGTTTTTTTTTGTGTGTAAAAGTATTTATTACTACTTGAAATATACTAAGAACTAAACTCTCACGTACAAAGAAATATGGAAAGTAAGATAAAGATGTTTAAAATGTGTTCAAGTATATGACACGCATGTGAACGCAAAACGAAAAATGAAATAACCCTAAAGAAACGACTGAACTGATGTTACCCGAGGTTCTTACTTTGTTTATCTTAAATTCATTTAAAAGTTTTCACATTAATCGCTACTTAAAATGATGACATCAGACATTATTGTTTCGGTCATATACATAGATAGATACTATATACACGCTTCGTCCATTATAATAAGGTGATAAATCATTCAATAAAATTAACATATTGATCTTCATGTAAAAATAATGAGAATAAAAAATTATACAATTATAGTTTACATATTCGTTGTTATGACGATAAAAATTATACAATTATAGTTTACATATTCATTGTTATGACGATAAAAATTATACAACAATAGTTTACATATTCATTGTTATGACAATAAAAATTATACAATAATAGTTTACATATTCATTGTTATGACGATAAAATTATACAATAATAGTTTACATATTCATTGTTATGACAATAAAAATTATACAATAATAGTTTACATATTCATTGTTATGACGATAAAAATTATACAATAATAGTTTACATATTCATTGTTATGACGATAAAAATTATACAATAATAGTTTACATATTCATTGTTATGACGATAAAAATTATACAATAATAGTTTACATATTCATTGTTATGACGATAAAAAATTATACAATAATAGTTTACATATTCATTGTTATGACGATAAAAATTATACAATTATAGTTTACATATTCATTGTTATGACGATAAAAATTATACAACAATAGTTTACATATTCATTGTTATGACAATAAAAATTATACAATAATAGTTTACATATTCATTGTTATGACGATAAAAATTATACAATAATAGTTTACATATTCATTGTTATGACAATAAAAATTATACAATAATAGTTTACATATTCATTGTTATGACGATAAAATTATACAATAATAGTTTACATATTCATTGTTATGACAATAAAAATTATACAATAATAGTTTACATATTCATTGTTATGACGATAAAAATTATACAATAATAGTTTACATATTCATTGTTATGACGATAAAAAATTATACAATAATAGTTTACATATTCATTGTTATGACGATAAAAAATTATACAATAATAGTTTACATATTCATTGTTATGACGATAAAAATTATACAATAATAGTTTACATATTCATTGTTATGACGATAAAAATTATACAATAATAGTTTACATATTCATTGTTATGACGATAAAAAATTATACAATAATAGTTTACATATTCATTGTTATGACGATAAAAATTATACAATAATAGTTTACATATTCATTGTTATGACGATAAAAATTATACAATAATAGTTTACATATTCATTGTTATGACGATAAAAATTATACAATAATAGTTTACATATTCATTGTTATGACGATAAAATTATACAATAATAGTTTACATATTCATTGTTATGACGATAAAAATTATACAATAATAGTTTACATATTCATTGTTATGACGATAAAAATTATACAATAATAGTTTACATATTCATTGTTATGACAATAAAAATTATACAATAATAGTTTACATATTCATTGTTATGACAATAAAAATTATACAATAATAGTTTACATATTCATTGTTATGACGATAAAAATTATACAATAATAGTTTACATATTCATTGTTATGACGATAAAAATTATACAATAATAGTTTACATATTCATTGTTATGACGATAAAAATTATACAATAATAGTTTACATATTAATTGTCACGTGGAAACGATTAATTAACATTTAACTGTAAACATTATTTAGTAATTCTAAAGTCGTTGGTCATGTTTTACATGGATTTATGAGATTTGTAAATATTGCGAAAGGAAATTTTTATTTCGTTTTATAACAGCTATGAGATAAAAGTTGTCTACACAGAATTTGGTGAAAGAATAATAAAGGTTATTTATTATAATGTGAACAATAAATAATCTCCTGGTGTTCCAAAACTGGTTATAAGTATTTTTCTCCCAAGAATCTTCTTAACTTGTTTATTACGGATTTCGGAAGCTTATGAAGATGGTGTTGCTATTCAACCTTTCTCACAAACATTACCCAGCAGGCCTTTCGTACAATACTGGGAACTATATTACAAATAGCTGGTGAGTTAAATATCAGAATCGATACTGTAAATAGCTGTACTGGACTCTCATAGCTGGTTTATAAAAACAAACAAAAAACTAACCAAAATAGAACCAGTTGTGATTTTCACCACTTTGTTAATTGTAATACTGCTGCCATGTTAACACCACTACGACTTTTCTAGCGACTTATTTATACTTTCACAAATTACCCTCACTAGATAGGGGGCGCCAGTAGGTACGTTTACAGACGTAATATTTGTTAAAGGAAGAAAAGAAAATAAACTTCTGAAAACTGAAGATAATATATTGACAGTTTACAGCGCTATCAGAAGACGGTTTTATAAACAGTTTCTTAGGTAATAAAGAAAAATAATTATTTAACTTCAGGACAAAATAATTCATGTCTCAGTGTCATTATAAAATCCTAATAAGAATATTAATTTTGCACTCGAATAATTTTATTTTTTTTTTAGTCTCTGAGTCCTTGTACTTTAATTCTCTTTCGGGTTTGTATTTCTATTTTATCATAACACAAACGAGGACCCACTGCCAGGGAATAAATGGACGCAAGAAATAAACTGCTAAACCAATTGCTGAAAATAATTAATCGTCTAAACTTTTCCCCATTCTTCTATGAATTTCTCAATCACATATAGGCTAAGAGATGGCGCTGCAAACTAGCAGAATAATTTTTCATGTTCCTTTTGGTGTTGGATCCCCACTAGTACTGCGGTAAGTCTACGGATTTACAATGCTAAAATCAGGGTTCGATTACCCTGGGTGGGTTCAGCAGATAGCCCGATGTGGCTTTGTTATAAGAAAAACACCATTTTGGTGTTAAACGCCAAACTACTCAGTGGACTGTTACCCACTGCAGATAATGAAACTATATTTTCATCGTTTTAAGTTCTCAGATTCACTTAAGCTCTCATGTAGCATATGGTACACAGAAAAGGTAATTAGTTACTATTTTCAATTATGGTCTTTCTCTTTTTCAAATAATTAAACACGTTTTTGGTCTTGCTATATAGAAACTCATTCAATCTATTTTAACCGATGTTTTAAACATTCCATAAACCTATTTATTAGTAGAAGGAAAAATCAGCGTCCAACTCTTGCATTCGTTTCCCACGTATATATTTTCTAAGTTTTCAAAACAGTTTTTTTTATATTGTAACAAGTATTAATTTTTTTGTTTGTTGTGCTCACTACAAGTATCGAAACTCGGTTTTAGTCTTATAAGCCTTCAGAGTTACCACCACTAGGAGGAAGCAAGTATAAAGCATGGTAAATTTAATGATTTCTAATTTTGCCACCACTATAGTCCCGGCATGGCCAAGCGTATTAAGGTGTTCGACTCGTAATCCGAGGGTTGCGGGTTCGAATCCCGATTGCCTTTCAGCAGTGGGGGCGTTATAATGTTACGGTCAATCCCAGTGGTTTGTTGGTAAAGAGTAGACCAGGAGTTGGAGGTGGGTGGTGATGACTAGCTGCCTTCTCTCTGCTCACACTGCAAAATTAGTGACAGCTCGCGCAGATAGCCCTCAGTAACTTTGCGCGAATTTCAAAACAAACAAGTATTTCGTTTTGTTTTTGTTAATAAGACGCTATACTTATTTATAAAGAATCACAAAGTTTTTATTTTTCCAAATCACTTAAATCAGAATTTCTCTATATAAATTATTCAAATATT
>NC_134834.1:19819403-19913008 GCF_004210375.1 Tachypleus tridentatus
TTGTTTTAATATGTTAGTTTAGTTGCAGTTAATCTTAATATAACAAAACAAACTTTGTGTTTTACAGTCAGCTACAACTAGAGCGCTGTTTGCTTCTTGTGGATCGCACCTCGACCCCTAGCCGGACCACTGAGTCACGAGACCGATTCTTTGTTTGACCAGATCGCGGCGAGTGTTACCTCAGTTACCAGGTCATACCTGTGATGTAGCTGTGGACATGTGCTCCCTCACTTCATGTTTATTCAAGTAACATAAAACCATATATCTTTCAATGGCTTCGAAAGACTCGTGTGGTAGAATTTGAATACTCTTGGAAAATAAAACTTATTTTTTCTTTTTGTTTCTTTTCTTTGTGCTGTTGCACGATTTTAATCAAACTTTAATCATTTTTATTCATTTTCACTAGACTTTGGTCAGAAATTAACAGACCAACGAGGCAATTAAACAATATTGAATAATCAAAATGTACATGTTGGGATAAAAGCATCTGATATACAAGCCTCTGTGAAAAATAACCTTAAAAAGTTGTTTTATAAAGATGGTAAATAATGTCTTCACGCCGCTTGTTCTGAAATAATGTTTTGTTAATCTCTTTGTTTTATTAGCAAAATTATCAAATAAATAGCTAGGTTTTCAAACATTTATAAGCTGTTACCAACTGATGGAAATTGAAATAGTGTACAGAATAACTGAATGATTTTTTTAAATTTTATTTTTTTAACAATTAGGAGAAATCATGAATGATAAAAAAGGTAAATGATATTGTATTTTCAGTTCCTGATAATGACATTTTTCTAATTTAGGAACATTGAATTAAACCTTCCTTTTATCATTAGACATGGCTTGACATAGTTTGTGTGGTAAGTGTTAGAACTGATTTTAGGTATAGATCAAAATATGTTCTGTTCCTTGAACAAAGAAAAATTACATTTATTCAGAGCCTTACCGTAGATTACAGTGGGAAGAGAGAGTTATCCAGTTGAAATCTGCAACTTGTGTTGTTTACAGTACTATTTTCCAGAGTTGTTTTGTAGAATAGCGAATTAACACTCGTTTCAGTGATTGAAAACTTTGAATACCAAACCTAAATGAACCTTACAAGTAAAATTTAGGTCTACAGTGTTTCTGTATTATTTATGTTTTATTTTTTCAGATAACAATTGATTGTTTACAGAAATTTAATTGAAAATAAGTTTTTAGTTTCATCCAATCAACTGTGTTGTATGTATTTGTTGTTCCTGTGTTAAAGAGCTTTTGTTAAAGTTAGAAAAGTATCGATGAAATATTTTAAAATTCCAACGTGTATTATACTCCTTTTTTTGTTTAAATTTCAGTGATACAGTATATGAACGACCTATAGTTGCACCTGGCTGTTTGGCTAACAAGTCCACTGATTTAGCTTCAACAATGCTGAATAAACTTGTCACTACTAAACAGAAGGTAAACTTATAACATTTTTAGACTTAATAATAGGAATTATTGGTCATGGAAAATTTACTTAGTGGAATAATTCTCTGTACAATTTTTTTAATATAATAACATGCAAGTTCAAGGACTGATAGTTTCTGTGCCATTATGCTTATTGTTATCCTCATGTGACTAATTAAACTAGTCTTGTATGAAAGATGATCCATCAGGATGCCAGTTTGTAATGTCTTTTCCTTCAAAAGTAGTATTTTAAATAAATAATATATTTATATAGCCTGTACAAAATTGGTTGTACGTCTTGAGTAAAAGGTTTGTATTTGACAAGTACGCGTGCGAGTGTGAGCACACACACACACACACGTATATATACCAATCTGTTAAAATTTTTGTAGGAGTGTTTAATGGAGATGAATCGTTGTGTAGTCGAAGTGGCAACCAGAGAAGGTATTCCTGTTGATTTGTCTGAAGAAAAACTGACAGTTGATCAACTGAATGACACAGTGTGTGCTTTTAGGTTAGTGAGAAATTAATATAAGATGGAAAATTGTGTAAAAGAAAAGGACGTGACTTAATAAATCAAGCTGTAAGTACAATATAATGTACAGAGTATTTCTGTTCCTGATATGTCCCCAATTTTATAATATAAGTACTTAAACTAGATGAATGAAAATAATAGAAACATTCCTTATGTTGATATTTGTTAACACAGTTTCTAGTTGCTTAATTTTAGATAAAATGTATCAATAATGTGTGAATTTATTATGAGAGGGAATAACACAGATCTCTGTTTATTTACTTTCTTGTGTTTCGTTTATCTGATGAACTTAAATACATATCCAATTAAAGCTTAAAAGGTTTATTACAGTTATCAAAATAAGTCTAAGTTACCTTCTTGATATACTCTTAAAATTTATTTTAAAGATGTAGTAAATCTTGTGAGAAGTCCAGATTTATAATTTGTTTTTATATGATTACAAATGATTTTGAATTTGTTGATTTAGGAGTCATCCAGAAGCAGTGATAACACACTCGGAGATCTTGCAGCAAGCTCTAGCAGTAACACAAGCTTTAAATCACCCAAAGAATTCACAGATGGAAGAATTATTAAGCACAGAAAAACTTCTCATACAAAACACTACAATTTCTGGAGAAGGACCTACAACAAACCTTCTTCGACTTATAGAAAACAGGAGAGAAAAGTGAGCATATGTTGTCTCTCTTATTCTTATATGTTTCAGGACTTATTTCATTGTGAACTACGCATATATCAAGCAAGTGAAATAACAGTTGCTGATTGAACTAAAGTATCAACAAAAGGCAGTGTTATTAGTGGTTTTATTTACTAGTTGGTTAGTAGAAAATGTAAGTTGAAGGAAGTGATGGCTTGAGTAGTTACAGTGGAGCACCGTTAAGCCATGGTATTTGGGGTCAACCTGCTTAACCGTGGGCTTAAGTGGTCCAAGAGCTTAAACCTTTATTAACTGGCAGTTAAACAATAAGAAAAAACAAATAAAATACATTTGAAACCATTTTATTTCACATTTTTTAGAAACATAACAAATATAAACAAAAAGTTAGTTTCATGCTTAGTTTTGCATTTGAAATTCTTACTAATATATACGAAACCACATTAAATTTGTATTCACTTTTTACATTATTATCACAAAAATTTTATTCAGTTTATTCATTTTAAAAATTACAAATACAGATAATATAGTTCAAATACAGTTTATTTCTTGGTAAAGTATGACGTTATTGTTGCTTGCTTCTTGCTCATTGTTGCCCTCTTCTTGGCTTCTCTAATCATGGACTTTAGTTGTAGTGCTTGTCTCCCCTCACACTCGTAGTACTCTAGGGCTACCTCAAGTTCTCTGACAGCTTCATCTGCAGTTCTTGTTGGAGGTCCTGGCTCATGGTCTCTTCTGCTAAAATTGAGGAAGCTACTGGTACATCATCAATGGAGAACCACGCTGACAGAATTTCTTGGACGGAACAGTTGAGTGGACAGCTTTCATTAACTTCTGCTCTGCTTCTTTCACTTCTGCTGGGGTGAAACCAAGGAATTCTTCTTCATCATCATCTGAGTCTTCTTCTCTGTTGCCTTCAGTGAATGGACCCCCCAGGGCCTTGTTCCAACACTTCAGGATCGATTCTGCCTTTACTGCTTGCCATGCTGTCTCTGATAAATAGAGCGCTTGCTTAACCCATACCTTCTTGAGAAACTCGGGAACACTCTTGTCTTCTTCTACCATGGACTTGATTAACTTTTTTCTGTAATTGGACTTAAAAGCTGAAATAATTCCTTGATCTAGGGGCTGGATCTTAGATGTTGTGTTCTTGGGCAGATAGTAGATGAAAATCTTCCCATCTCTGGACCTCAACGCCTCTGCAGGCGTGGACTGGACAGTTATCTAGGAGTAGGCAGGCTCTAGGTTCTAGTCCCTTGTTCCTCAGGTGTTTCCGGACATCAGGGACAAACGTCTTGTGAAACCAGTTTTCAAAGATCGCACCTGTCATCCAGGCGTTCTGGCTGTGGGTGTAGTCTACTGGCAGTGTTGACATGTTTACTTTATGGAAGCACTTGGGTGACCTGTACTTCCGATGCAGAGTGGTGTCAGCTTGTGCAGATCAGTCCAGTTACAGCAGAACAACATGGTCACCCTGTCCTTGATTTGTTTGTAGCCTTCTTTGCTGTTCTTGTCTTTCTTCATAGCTAAAGTTCTATCTGGCAAAATTCTATAGTAAATACCTGATTCATCTGCATTATAGATCTGCTCCTCAACAAGTTGCTGTTCTTCAACGAATTCTTGGAACTTAGGTGTGAACTCTTCTGCTGCTACAGTGTCTGCTGACTTGATCTCGCCGTTGATTTTACTTGCAATATGCCGTGTTGCTGCTTCCACCTTCTTAACCAACAACTTGAAACAGTAAAATCTGGATCTGCATTAGAGCCATAAAGTTCCTTGTGTAGTTTCTCTGCTTGTACTTGAATAACCGGTCCAGATCTGGGAATTCCATTGTTTCTGGCTTCACAAAATCCATTGAATGTTGCCTTGTTTAACTCAGGATCTTGTGCTGTTCTAGCTCTCTTGTGTTTCAAACCACCCTCATCAAGTTCATCAAGAAATGCTCTTAATTTATTCTCATCTTTAATCCACCCACAAATGTAGACTCAGGTATGCCTAACTCTCTACTAACTTTAGCACGAGTTTTGTCATTTCAGATTCTTTCTATGACATTCAGCTTTTGCTGAACGCCATAATGATGCATGTTTACGCTTTGGTACTCATGGGGTAGGAATTTGTCAATATGATATGCTCACTATTAATTCAGAAACTGAAGTGATTTCTATTGGGTTTGTGGCGAATATTTATACAATTCCATAAAAATATCTGATTATCGAATTAAAAATAATACTTTAATTACTGATCACTTTTTTCACGGATTTACCGCAGATTAACTTTAATGTATGGAGAGGTGTGATTCGGTAACAATGGCGGCCTCCATAAAGCTGACATAGAGAGCGGATAAGGTAGATTAACGGTCGATTTCTATTGTAATATATTTTATTTATTTCCCAAATTAAAGCAAATCCTTTTTAAATATCCCCTTGAAGTTATAAAGCCAGGATTAAATTCGTAAGCTGCGTTTTACACGCTTAAATTAGCGGTGAGTCAGCGATAATCCTCTCACATTTGTCATGTCAGTGTCAACAACAAGGGGAGTGTGAGAAACTTTAAAAGCCAGGTAGTAGATTTAATACATCAAAATTTTGGGACAAGACTTGCTACAGCAGCTTAAGCTATTTTATGGTTTACTGGTCCCATGCTTAATGGCTCCACTGTGTTAAGGCATCTAAAGCTTTTATGGTTCTGGATACACAGTTTTAGTTCTATATTTTCAAAATTTTCCTCTTTCTGTGTAGTATTAATTATAATTGTTTGAAGCCAACTTGAGCTATTTACTCATAAATTCACCTTTTTTTGTAAATAAAAATAATCTTAAATCTTGCTATGTTATTACCATTTACACATTTGGAAATATTGGAATTCATTTTGATGTCCTTTATT
Source organism: Tachypleus tridentatus (assembly GCF_004210375.1). Lineage (NCBI taxonomy): Eukaryota > Metazoa > Arthropoda > Merostomata > Xiphosura > Limulidae > Tachypleus > Tachypleus tridentatus. The sequence continues at coordinate 19,824,902 of NC_134834.1, forward strand.
AGACACCAAAAAAATACAACTCACTGAAATTTGGGTGTTTGTTTTGGGCTTTTTTCTTGTCTGTAGCAGAAATTAAATATTGAGACCTTGGCAATTGTTTTGTTTTTCAATACAAGATTGTTATTATTACCTGTAACCAGTGTGAGAATAAGATAATAAACAGTTTACAAACTAAATTAACCTTTCATCTATCAGATAAAAAACAAAAGATATATTAAGCTACAATATCAAGGATATCTTAAACAGTATACAAGCTACAATATAAAGGACATGCTAAATGGTATACAAGCTACAATATAAAGGGCATGCTAAATGGTATACAAGCTACAATATAAAGGGCATGCTAAATGGTATACAAGCTACAATATAAAGGGCATGCTACATGGTATGCAAGTTGCAATGTATGATTGGCAATGATTAATTCTGTAACCAAACCCTATAATAACAACAAGACTACATTCAGAACCTTACCTGAAGTATTTGAAGGTTAAAAAGTAAAACAAAAACAAACCTTTCAGTATGTTAGAGAAATGTATACAAAAAAAAAAAAATCAAAACCAAAAAGTACTAGCTGGTAGGTGAAAGCAGATCAAAAATAAAAACAAAGAGATGGAAACAGGGTTTTGTAAGCTAGGACTGTTCTTTTACCCAAAGCATAGTTTCATAGGATGGCCCTGAGTATGAAATTTTAGCTCATAGTTCTATGTGCTGAGTAGTTTGAGATCTTGTTACAGCCATGGCCATTGAGTATTCCCTCTTGTTTTTGTTCTTTTTACTCTCCTTGCATTTGTTTGTTTGTTTAGTTTTTGCTGTTGTTTTAAGTTTTTGAGTTTCTATATGTATTAAAATTGCATCAACTTCTTTGTGGCTAGTCCATGTAGGAGCGTAAAATGTAAGTCACTTATGTAGGAGTGTAAAATACAAGTCACTTGCCTAAAGGAGATGGAGAATCTCAGAGTTAGGTTTTGTGGTGCATTGTTTGTTGTTGTTAAAGAGGAAACAACTTGATTTATTTCACAAAATGAAAGGAAGTTGACCATCTCAATAAACATTACACTTGTAGGTCTTTGACGTTAGAAGATGTTGTTATCTTGATGGCCCAGTTGTTTGCTCTGTGTGGGGAAAATGTCATAGGAGATGATAAACAAAAAACTAAGTTGCAGGTAAGTCTGATGTTTCTGGAAGAATGTACACTAAGTTTCTTAAATAGATTTAATAGAATTATCTTAAGTTTCTTAAGTAGGTTTAATGGAACTGAGCTGTGATAATTTAAGTTAAAGAACAGTAATATGTTAAATAGTGTAAAAAATGCAAGAGTCTGAATCTAATTGGTATTTTAATGAATAACTTTAAGCATTTTATAGTAAAATTGTTGGATGTTTGAGAGCAGCAGTGTACACTATTACTTTAAGTGTTAGTATGAACTGCAAAATAAATTAATAGAAAAAAATTCAGGTTATTTCAGGAATTTCAGATTACAAACATCTTGTCCATGATCCATTGTGGTTGGCTTTAATTACTGTCTCTTTTTTTGTTTCTTTGTTTTATTTATTAGTAGCTTAATAATCTTGGATGTCATGTGACTTTGAAATCTACATGTTTGTTCTTGTAGGCTTCAAGTTAGGTATGTTCTCAGAGGTTCTGATTTTGTAAAATCTTTATGAATAATATTAATTTGTTTCAAGTTTTTGGCTAACAGTTTTTAACAAGTAATGATGTAATTCTTGTTTGTGAAGGTTTATGTGAATAGCTTGTGCTTAGAAATGTGTCCTAATCTCATTTGATGTTACATTTTGATGTAAAAATTAGAGGTTGGGATTACAGCTCGAAACACTAAAAGCTGTAAAAAGAAACCTTCACCTGCTGGATAAAACATTATCCTCTTTGAATCATTTGTCTAATTACAAAATGTTACATTTTTGTGAATTATTAATAGGAAGACCTTATAGTACGGGTGTTTATTATTTGACGAGAAATGAACTCTAAACTTGTAAATATACATAAAAATTAACATATATTGAGAAACGTATATATATTGATTAAAACAAGATAGGCGTAACTTGTATTGAGAAATATGAATGCACATGTTCAGATAGATACTGGTTATTTCTTATACCAGTCATTCTCAAATTCGAGTAAAATTACATAAATAACATCAACAAATTATAAACCTATTATAATAAAAATATTTATTGTTCAAAAAGTAAAATCATTATTGAGAATTACAAACATGTTAGAAGGCATCACTTTTTAATGTTCAAACATGTCGGAGGACATCACTTTTTAATGTTCAAATATGTCTGAGGACATCACTTTTTAATGTTCAAACATGTCGGAGGACATCACTTTTTAATGTTCAAACATGTTAGAAGGCATCACTTTTTAATGTTCAAACATGTTAGAAGGCATCACTTTTTAATGTTCAAACATGTTAGAAGGCATCACTTTTTAATGTTCAAACATGTCGGAGGACATCACTTTTTAATGTTCAAACATGTCGGAGGACATCACTTTTTAATGTTCAAACATGTCGGAGGACATCACTTTTTAATGTTCAAACATGTCGGAGGACATCACTTTTTAATGTTCAAATATGTCTGAGGTCATCACTTTTTGATGTTCAAACATGTCCAAGGTCATCACTTTTAGATGTTCAAACATGTCGGAGGACATCACTTTTTAATGTTCAAACATGTTAGAAGGCATCACTTTTTAATGTTCAAACATGTCGGAGGACATCACTTTTTAATGTTCAAACATGTCGGAGGACATCACTTTTTAATGTTCAAACATGTTAGAAGGCATCACTTTTTAATGTTCAAACATGTTAGAAGGCATCACTTTTTAATGTTCAAACATGTCGGAGGACATCACTTTTTAATGTTCAAACATGTCGGAGGACATCACTTTTTAATGTTCAAACATGTCGGAGGACATCACTTTTTAATGTTCAAACATGTCGGAGGTCATCACTTTTAATGTTCAAAACATCTGTTCGAGAGACTTTCATTGACTGGGGTCCAAAGTGTTTGCCAACTTGGCTACCAAGTTTAATAATCTGTTCACTTTACTTTTTATAAAAATGGATTGTTTTATTTTGTTTATAAAAGAGAATTACACCAACGCATTTCCACACATGAATTTATACATAAGGAAATCTGTACTAACACGGTAACAATATATACATGCAGTACATACAGAAGTGGATTTACTTGAAAGTAATTTTGATTTTTAAAACAGTTCTATTGCTGGTATAAGATAAATTTATATTTAAACATTTACTGCATATTTAACTTGTTGTTATCTCTAACACAGCACAGAGTGCATAAATCAGCTAATAAAAAATAATCAAATAAGTAGAGGTAACAACACTGACAACATCAGTAACACAGTCGACAATAATTTAACGTAGTTGACAGTTCGGTTAAAGAATAAGCATTTGCATTTGTTGACATAAATAAGAAATAATTTCTTCACAACTGACCAGGTATACAAAAGTGATCCAACGTATAATTGGATTTTGGAAGATGATGAAAAAATTAAAACAAACAAAATAATACAGTGCACTATACGTTACATAGTTGAAAATTTTGTTTGTATAATCATAGCATTGTAGTATCTCTTTATCTCTATTTTATCAATTACCTTTCATGTAATCAAATTAATACAAGTTTCTTTTGTTTAATTTGGAACATGTCAGGTGTGAAAATTATTTAATATCCTATCTTTATTATGTAAAGAAAAGTAATACAGTTGACAAAACGTCTCATTAGTTTAAAATTAAACATTTAAATTAAATACCATCTTGGCCTTCATCACGTTAAAGTGTAACCTTGATTATCCATATCAAATTTTAAAATGTCTTTCAAAAGTGTTAATGGTATTTTGACATATGCTTCAGTATATCTTCCCATATTTTGACATCAACTTCACAATGACGACTTCCCACACACCGTGGTGTGGGAATTACGGTAAGAACATTTTTGTATGCACACCAGCACACATCCTCAATAGGACTGGGTCAGTAAAATCTGTTGCGTCTAATTTTGTGCGTACATTTAACGGTCACATCTTCATCAAAATCCAGGACTATTCATGGGTATGGCATACCATCATATGACACAACAACATGTTTGCCCAACAATGTTTCTCCATCCACTTCTTTTTCCAGTATTCCATATTGAATTAAGGATTTTGCATGTTCCTTGACCTGTCTTTGTTGTTGCTGTTGTCTGCTGCTTCTGGTCTGTTTCTTGCCTTCTCTCGTCGCTGGTCTGTTTCCTGTCTTTTCTTATTCTTATATAACACACAACAAGCACCATTCTTGTTTTTTATTGACACATTTTTATTTTTGTGCCATAACACAATTAACTGAAAGGTAATACAATAAATTTTGTCAACAATGCTACTAAATCTGTAAACTCTGACTATTTAAGGTAACATAGCTGACCATAAGAGGATTGACATATTTATTGTTAATATGACTACACATACACACACCATTCCTATTGTTGCTCAACCACATGTGCAACTTTATCAGGATCTTCAGCAAAATGCCTCATTGAAAATTATATTTACAAGCTCTATTCTTTCAACACCTCACGATGGTAACAATGTTGACTTGAATTTGTGAAATATACCAACCTCAAAGTGAATTCTTGCACGATTCTTTGAATGAACGCTTGGCTGTCAGTTGAGGGTCCCGTCAAAATGTCTAGCATTGACATTAACAATGCCACCTACTGAATGGGGACCACTAACTTGTTCCTGTAATTTATGTTCAGGTGTCTTTCCTCACAGTAACATAGTTGACACATAAACTAGGGACGTAACTTATAATGATATATTTAAAAACAGCTAGTGTGGGTGGAGAAAACACTAGCAGAGAGTGAACAACGTTTCGACCTTTCTTTCTTTGTGAACCTGACGATGACCGAAGAAGGTTGAAACATTGTTTGCTCCTCTATTAGTGTTTTCTCTACCCACAGCAGCCATTTTTACATATATAATTTTCTCTACAAGTGGGTTTTTTCGTCATCACGGGTAACTTCTAATGGTTATATAAAAAAATACAGTTGTGCTTTTGAATATCTTTTTTGCTGCTTTTTAATAAAAACAATATATATAAACAAAAAATTAAAACATCTTAGTTTTAAAACTTGTGCCAAATCTTTATTAGCCAGCAATGCCAACTGTTAAAGGAAAATATGACGACGGACAGTCTCAAATATCAAATTATTGATATATAAAATTAATTCCTTCATAGTCAACAAACTTTACTAGTGAAAATACTTTTTTTTACAGTTGTATCTAGTATCATATTTTACAGATAAAATATACATCAGAAACAGAATTTTTGTAACAATTTTTCATTTATGAGCTTCAGGACATAAATGATACCCTAATTTGAGAATGACCGATACGTTAATTTGTTTTACCTTTTTGTCCAAAAATTGTTAATAGTGCTCGTCAGATAGGTTTAAATTTGTGAAGGTTTTATTATTTTTGACATTCTTTGAGTTAATGGTGTGAGTATATATATATATATATAAACAAAATACAGGTTATGGAAAATTTAATCTAAATATGTATATCTCATAGGCAGCATTTGTAGAAGCAATATTTCATGATGCTGAGGAGGAATTACCAGAGTTCCTCAGAGAACTAGGTATGTAAACATTGATTAATGGAAAATATTAAAAATTGAAAGAAAGATGCAAGTGTGAAATATGCATTTGAAAAACACGTATTTCCTTGAATTTGACTTGAAAGTTTCTGATGTCCATGTGGATATGAAAAATGTATATAAATGTAAGTAAATAGATTTAAAAAGACTGACTCTCTCAGATATACATCTTAACACTGAAATATTTGTAAATGTATTTGAAAGATCATGACCTTAAATTTTTATACAGAATGAAAAAAGGTTTTCAAGAATTATATCATAGGATTTTTTGTATTACTTCTTGTTTGATGTTATGTTTTTAGATAACAGTTAACAAGTATTTTTTTATTGAATTGTTAAATAACTTTGTACCTAAAACGCTTTTGAAAGTTAATGTAGTTTAATGGCAATTTCAATAAATTTTACAGGTGATGAAAACATGATTTTTGTTGAATGTAAATTAGTATATTTATTAATAGTTACTTCCTATTAGAATTAACTGTGTACTTAGAGTGAGAATACAAATCAATCAGGCAGGTGTTACAACTAATTAAATGTACTGTTTGTACATTTCTACTTGCATAGATTAGACATTTTTCATCAGCTCACTGTTAACTTTATTTGTGAATGTAATTAGTAGACTGATGAAATACAATACTCCTAACTTTGTAAATATCTAAAACCTTTTTTTAAAATTTTAATTAAGCTGCCAGAAAGTTCTATTACTCATTAAGGAATGTTTCCTGTGTATAATAATGTTATTAAAAAATCAAAATTCCATAAACTTGTTAACCAAATTTATTCCAGAAGGGAAACCATTTTCTAAGAATGCTACCGGACCCAGTTTTACCTTAGTTTATTTATTTGTCATCACACGTTTTAAGAGTTGAATAAACCAGCTAAGACTATTGAAGACATAGTTGTGATAGTTGGCTAAAGAATTTTATCGTTTGTGATATATAGGTGGTTTCTAAAGAAAATATTTTGGATCTTAAAATATATAAACAGATGCATAACATAATTATGTAGGTGACAGTACCTATTAGCAATGGCCAGGCTGTTTTCATGGTTAATGTTCCAGGCTGTAGATGAAAAACTTCAAGGTTCATGCTAAAATATATTGGTATGGAAACATTATAACTGTTACAGCCATTCTCATTAGTTTTTTACCATTAACCATGTAAAAGAAGGAAGCTGTTGATTGGATGCACTCTTTCTAATCAGCAGTTTTGAAATTGTGGAGAGTTACACCTGAACTTTGAGGACCTCTAACCTGGCTCTTAAGGTCATGTGTCATTTTGGGATGGTGCTGTAAAACGTTTCAAAACACGTAGTATGTGTGTGAGAATATTTGTATTTTTTAATCTGTTCACTAAGTCATACTTGTAGTTTATTATAATTTCAAGACTTGAATCAGTCTCATTTTTAGAATCGCATTTAAAATAGTCGTTTTGTTTTTAAAAATTGCATTTTTTAACAAAGTGCAGTCACTTTGAAAATACAGATCTCTGGCTTTCTTTGTACTGATTGAGATCTGTGTAATAGAACTAATATAAGAAAATCTGATTATTATAGTAGCCTATCAAATGGCCACCTATCTGCTAGGGTAGGGCAACAAATTAAATTTTTAATTCAAAAATCAAGTTTTTACAAGAAGGAACAAGTGGTGCTTGGTCAGGACTTTGTAACTAACAACCACAAGTAATAAATATTCAAAGAAGCAACGTTGTAAGATCACACAATATAAAATTAAAAGAAAATAATAATGAATTTGTCAGTCAAATAGCAAGAAGACAAAAAATGCTTAATATTATTATTACCAACAACAACCCAGCTAATATCTGCAATAATCTATTTATATTAATAAACAACGTATTTCCTACATATCTTGTCTCAACCCTGCCTCCACTCTCTCGTAACTTCTGATTCGTTTATTATACAGCGGAAGGCACGCAAGGAACCATTTAAGGCAAATAAAAATACAGTTTAACCAACCAGCAAGAGAAAAACAATATCTAAATCAAAAATCGCAACTGGAGATAAATTATGAATTGTGTCTTATAGTTTGTTCGTTTGTTTGTTTTTGAATTTCGCACAAAGCTACTTGAGGGCTATCTGCGCTAGCCGTCCCTAATTTAGCAGTGTAAGACTAGAGGGAAGGCAGCTAGTCATCACCACCCACTGTTAACTGTTGAGCTACTCTTTTACCAGCGAATAGTGGGATTGACCATCACATTATTACGCCCCCACGGCTGAAAGGGCGAGCATGTTTGGCATGACGGGAGTGCGAACCCGCGACCCTCAGATTACGAGTCACACGCCTTAACATGCTTGGCAATGCCGGGCCATGTCTTATAGAACTATGAGTTTAGTTTTGCTTAGATTTAATCTGTTATTTCTTACCATACTCTTTGTCACATTTAACTCAACATGTACATGAAATGTTTCTTGCCAGTTGGTGAGACAGTCCAGGAGACCAGTGTTATCTCTGCTGTAAAGGTCATGTTTGAGAAACTTCACCTAATTGGGAGGGCAAGACAAGATCTGAAGAAGTACAGGTGGGCATCTTGGATCTGATTTATAGGAACGTAAATGACTGCAGTGTCTTCACAGTAAGCAGATGAGTACTTTGTAGAATGGACAGCACGTGCCTGTCGTGGAGGATGAGTGCTGTTGCCGTCCATTCTACAAAGTTTCATCATGAATACTCTGCCAAAACAGTCTATCAAAGAAAAACAAATGAGACGTTTATAGCAAGTAAAGTGAATTTATATTTCAAAGTTTAAATTACAGATATTCCAAAACTTTACATAAATATTAAAAACATTTCTTGTAGTTTTAAAATTAGTTTCTTTTTTTTTTCATTAATCTGTTTGCCACAAAAGATGAGATGCGTTTTATTTACGTGGCCAAACTGACCATAGGAAATAAATATAAATATATATATATTAAATTTTAAACTTTCATAGTGTGAAAACTTGTACAGTTAGACTTTTTGTATTATAGAAATATCAAATTAAATTTTTATTTACCGATTTCATTTACTTGTAAGATTACATTTTAGTAAATGATATACCAGTAAAAGAAATTTGGAGAATAATAATTCTGTTTTGAGAAAATATTCCTGTCAAATAAGAACTTTTGATATTTTAAAATCATACTTTAGCTAGATTTTTATCACATACAAAAGTACAGTTATTCTCTAAATCTGATTTATGTATCACTTGATAAAAAAAAAATTTCAGTCGTTTCTAATTGTGATGTACATATTTATAGAAGGCTTAGCTCAGTTTTTCAACAATATATAGGTCTGTTTTGCACAAGGCAGGAGAGCTGGAAGCAGCAGTCTATATTCCATTGTTAAGGCAGTTAATAGATGATGTTTTCAACCCTATAGTTTCTGAACTCCCTGATGTTGAGTTTTTATCAAAGGGTTTGACTGATATGTTAAAGTCAGGATTCAGGTGAGTTTCTCCATGACGTTAAGTTGTTATCGAGGAGTTTGATTAACATGTTAAAATCATGATTCAGGTGAGTTTCTCCATGATGTTAAGTTGTTATCGAGGAGTTTGATTAACATGTTAAAATCATGATTCAGGTGAGTTTCTCCATGATGTTAAGTTGTTATCGAGGAGTTTGGTTAACATGTTAAAATCATGATTCAGGTGAGTTTCTCCATGATGTTGTTATCGAGGAGTTTGATTAACATGTTAAAATCATGATTCAGGTGAATTACTCCTTGATATTAAGCTGTTATCACGGGGTATGGCTAACATGTTAAAATCATGATTCAGGTGAGTTTCTCCATGATGTTAAGTTGTTATCGAGGAGCTTGACTAACAATGTTAAAATCATGATTCAGGTGAGTTTCTCCATGATGTTAAGTTGTTATCGAGGAGTTTGATTAACATGTTAAAATCATGATTCAGGTGAATTACTCCTTGATATTAAGCTGTTATCACGGGGTATGACTAACATGTTAAAATCATGATTCAGGTGAGTTTCTCCATGATGTTAAGTTGTTATCGAGGAGTTTGATTAACATGTTAAAATCAGAATTTATATAATTTAGTGAGTTGGGCATGTTAATGGCAAATGAGTTTTAATTATAATAAATGTGGGATAATACATGTGGGTTATTATAATTTGGATGGGAATAACCTTAACAGTGTCATAAAAGGAAATGATGTTGGTGTAATAGTTGATCAAGTCCCTAAGTCATCCAAGCAGCGTGTTGTTGCTAGTGGTAGGGTAAATATAACTTTAGGTTGTATCTACAGAAATATTGAATACAAGTCTACAAAGTTTGTAATTTTGTTGTGAAGGTCACTGGTTAGGCCACACTTGGAGTATTGTGTTCAGTCTTTGGTCATCCTAGGAAAGACATTTGAATTGTTGGATAAGGTTTAGAGTTAAGGCATTACAAACATCCTTGATATTTGATGTATGTGAGAGTGCATTGTGATTTCCCTCTGTACAAGTCTTGTCAAATATGTAATATAATGAAGAAACTGAATGATAAACCAATACGTTGCTATTCATAACTATCTTTAGATCTTAAAAATTGCTATGTTTTTAAATGTTATGGAATTTATGTGTAATCCAGTCTCTGCTTTAAAACTTGTTGCTACTTTTGTGTTGTTAGATCGTGTTTTGTCACTTCAACACATCATATGGAATTACAACGTAACTTGGAAGAGGCTTGTCAGTGAACAACATGTGAGATTAATCAGCCATAAAACTAATTGACAAACAAAATACATTAAATCTGGAAGATTGAAAAGACAAAAAGAACTAGACTTTATAGATACCGGTTCTGGCTTTCTCTAGATATCCATAAGAGTACACAAAAGGTTACTATAGAAACCAAACTGCTATGCTTTCAGAAAAATAAGAGTAACATGTCTTAATTTTTTTCTTTTATATACAAACAAAAAAACGCACATCAGAATCATTTCGACACAGTAATTCATACACAGTTATTGGCCTATAGGACAATGAAACGTGCACGCTTTTTTAATATAAATCATTTTTATGTGGTTTTATTAAAAATAGTTGGTCTGTTTTAAATTGTACAAAATTAGTTCTTGATTGACTTAACTGTCAGAAGTTTTGGGGTTGTAAAAAGAAATAATGAAGTATTTTTAAAATACACTGATAATTATAGGAGTTTATTTGAATGGGAAGTAGTGTTACACTCTTCTGGAACACTATTTGATTTTTTGTTGTTTATTTTTGTTACCAGTTTATTTATGAATGTATCTAAGCACCAACCTCGAGATCATCCTGTTTTGATTGTGTTTGTTGTTGGAGGAGTCACAGCCGCAGAAGTCCGACAAATCAGAGAAATTGTAGCAAAGTATAGACCTTCTACAGAAGTAAGTATGTGTGAGAAAATAAACTTAAGTCGTTTTCTGTTTGTAATCCTTAGTCCCAGATTTTAAAAACAAATTCTGTAACCTACATAACAAGATATTGTGTGAGGTTTTGTTTCTATCAAATCAATTAATGTACAGCTATTGCATTGTATTTGCATCTCTGATACGAAATTTATAATGGCGAGTTAGGTTAACTGGTCATCACTAGATAGTTTTGTTTGGATGCCTTAATGGTGAGTTAGGTTAACTGGTCATCACTAGATAGTTTTGTTTGGATGCCTTAATGGTGAGTTAGGTTAACTGGTCACCACTAGATTGTTTTGTTTGGATGCCTTAATGGCGAGTTAGGTTAACTGGTCACCACTAGATAGTTTTGTTTGGATGCCTTAATGGCGAGTTAGGTTAACTGGTCATCACTAGATAGTTTTGTTTGGATGCCTTAATGGCGAGTTAGGTTAACTGGTCATCACTAGATAGTTTTGTTTGGATGCCTTAATGGTGAGTTAGGTTAACTGGTCATCACTAGATAGTTTTGTTTGGATGCCTTAATGGTGAGTTAGGTTAACTGGTCATCACTAGATAGTTTTGTTTGGATGCCTTAATGGCGAGTTTGGTTAACTGGTCATCACTAAATTGTTTTGTTTGGATGCCTTAATGGCGAGTTAGGTTAATTGGTCATCACTAGATAGTTTTGTTTGGATGCCTTAATGGCAAGTTTGGTTAACTGGTCATCACTAAATTGTTTTGTTTGGATGCCTTCAGAATCTTACAGGGTTGCTGATCATTTTCCTATATTTTATTTGTGAACAGTATTTCTAAACTTAAAGTACTGTTTTCAGTCGAAACATGGTACAGTTACTGTTGTAACTAGTTGAAGTACCATCTTCAGTCCACACGTGATAAAATTACTGTTGGTACTCCCTGTAACTAGTTAGTATTGTTGCTTTTATTGAACAGTTTTACTTGATACCAAAGGAAATGTTTTACTGTGTTAGAGCAATGTGAATAATATTTGACAATGATTTTTAGGCTTAGAATGATTAAAGACCAGTGTAAGAAATAGTGGACAATATTTTTTGGGGTTAACTCATATCTATATAAATAACAGTTGCATTTGTACATCTGGAACTTTTATTAAATATTTCTTGATAAAACACCACAAGTTTCACGTCATTAGAAAGACTTTTCTCTGATGAGGTTCCAGATTACATATTACTTTTCCATTGAGATTAACCTTGGGTGTTTTATGTTCCTTCAAATGTTTTAATACAAGTATGCTACAGAATGGCGCTGTTAAGACAGAATGGCAGAATGACTCTGTTAAGACACAATGGCAGAATGACTCTGTTAAGACACAATGGCAGAATGGCAGAATGACTGTTAAGACAGAATGGCAGAATGACCCTGTCAAGACAGAATGGCGCTGTTAAGACACAATGGCAGAATGGCGCTGTTAAGACACAATGGCAGAATGGCGCTGTTAAGACACAATGGCAGAATGGCGCTGTTAAGACACAATGGCAGAATGACGCTGTTAAGATACAATGGCAGAATGACTCTGTTAAGACACAATGGCAGAATGACAGAATGACTGTTAAGACAGAATGGCAGAATGACCCTGTCAAGACAGAATGGCGCTGTTAAGACATAATGGCAGAATGGCGCTGTTAAGACACAATGGCAGAATGACGCTGTTAAGACAGAATGGCGCTGTTAAACCACAATGGCAGAATGGCGCTGTTAAGACAGTGATTAACTTTGACCTTTTTCTTTCTTTTTTTTTCATTCACAATATATTTCATACAAATAACATTTCACATGTAACTTGATAATAATAATATTATACTACTACTGTATTATATGTAACTTGATAATAATAATATTATACTACTACTGTATTATATGTAACTTGATAATAATAATATACTACTACTGTATTATATGTAACTTGATAATAATAATATTATACTACTACTGTATTATATGTAACTTGATAATAATATTATACTACTACTGTATTATATGTAACTTGATAATAATATTATACTACTACTGTATTATATGTAACTTGATAATAATAATATTATACTACTACTGTATTATATGTAACTTGATAATAATAATATTATACTACTACTGTATTATATGTAACTTGATAATAATAATATTATACTACTACTGTATTATATGTAACTTGATTATAATAATATTATACTACTACTGTATTATATGTAACTTGATAATAATAATATTATACTACTACTGTATTATATGTAACTTGATTATAATAATATTATACTACTACTGTATTATATGTAACTTGATAATAATAATATTATACTACTACTGTATTATATGTAACTTGATAATAATAATATTATATATACTACTACTGTATTATATGTAACTTGATAATAATAATATTATACTACTACTGTATTATATGTAACTTGATAATAATAATATTATACTACTACTGTATTATATGTAACTTGATAATAATAATATTATACTACTACTGTATTATATGTAACTTGATAATAATAATATTATACTACTACTGTATTATATGTAACTTGATAAATAATAATATTATACTACTACTGTATTATATGTAACTTGATAATAATAATATATACTACTACTGTATTATATGTAACTTGATAATAATAATATATTACTACTACTGTATTATATGTAACTTGATAATAATAATATTATACTACTACTGTATTATATGTAACTTGATAATAATATTATACTACTACTGTATTATATGTAACTTGATAATAATAATATTATACTACTACTGTATTATATGTAACTTGATAATAATAATATTATACTACTACTGTATTATATGTAACTTGATAATAATAATATTATACTACTACTGTATTATATGTAACTTGATAATAATATTATACTACTACTGTATTATATGTAACTTGATAATAATATTATACTACTACTGTATTATATGTAACTTGATAATAATATTATACTACTACTGTATTATATGTAACTTGATATAATAATATTATACTACTACTGTATTATATGTAACTTGATAATAATAATATACTACTACTGTATTATATGTAACTTGATAATAATAATATATACTACTACTGTATTATATGTAACTTGATAATAATAATATACTACTACTGTATTATATGTAACTTGATAATAATAATATTATACTACTACTGTATTATATGTAACTTGATAATAATAATAATATTATACTACTACTGTATTATATGTAACTTGATAATAATAATATTATACTACTACTGTATTATATGTAACTTGATAATAATAATATTATACTACTACTGTATTATATGTAACTTGATAATAATAATAATATTATACTACTACTGTATTATATGTAACTTGATAATAATAATATTATACTACTACTGTATTATATGTAACTTGATAATAATAATATTTATACTACTACTGTATTATATGTAACTTGATAATAATAATATTATACTACTACTGTATTATATGTAACTTGATAATAATAATATTATACTACTACTGTATTATATGTAACTTGATATATAATAATATATATACTACTACTGTATTATATGTAACTTGATAATAATAATATTATACTACTACTGTATTATATGTAACTTGATAATAATAATATTATACTACTACTGTATTATATGTAACTTGATAATAATAATATTATACTACTACTGTATTATATGTAACTTGATAATAATAATATTATACTACTACTGTATTATATGTAACTTGATAATAATAATATTATACTACTACTGTATTATATGTAACTTGATAATAATAATATTATACTACTACTGTATTATATGTAACTTGATAATAATAATAATTATACTACTACTGTATTATATGTAACTTGATAATAATAATATTATACTACTACTGTATTATATGTAACTTGATAATAATAATATTATACTACTACTACTGTATTATATGTAACTTGATAATAATAATAATATTATACTACTACTGTATTATATGTAACTTGATAATAATAATAATATTATACTACTATATGTAACTTGTATAATAATATGTAACTACTACTGTATTATATGTAATAATATTATACTACTACTGTATTATATGTAACTTGATAATAATAATATACTACTACTGTATTATATGTAACTTGATAATAATAATATTATACTACTACTGTATTATATGTAACTTGATAATAATAATATTATACTACTACTACTGTATTATATGTAATATTATACTACTGTATTAATAACTATATAATATATATACTACTACTGTATTATATGTAACTTGATAATAATAATAATTATACTACTACTGTATTATATGTAACTTGATAATAATAATATTTATACTACTACTGTATTATATGTAACTTGATAATAATAATAATATTATACTACTACTGTATTATATGTAACTTGATAATAATAATAATTATACTACTACTGTATTATATGTAACTTGATAATAATAATATTATACTACTACTGTATTATATGTAACTTGATAATAATAATATTATACTACTACTGTATTATATGTAACTTGATAATAATAATATTATACTACTACTGTATTATATGTAACTTGATAATAATAATATTATACTACTACTGTATTATATGTAACTTGATAATAATAATATTATACTACTACTGTATTATATGTAACTTGATAATAATAATAATATATACTACTACTGTATTATATGTAACTTGATAATAATAATATTATACTACTACTGTATTATATGTAACTTGATAATAATAATATTATACTACTACTGTATTATATGTAACTTGATAATAATAATATATACTACTACTGTATTATATGTAACTTGATAATAATAATATTATACTACTACTGTATTATATGTAACTTGATAATAATAATATTATACTACTACTGTATTATATGTAACTTGATAATAATAATATTATACTACTACTGTATTATATGTAACTTGATAATAATAATAATATATACTACTACTGTATTATATGTAACTTGATAATAATAATATTATACTACTACTGTATTATATGTAACCTGATAATAATAATATTATACTACTACTGTATTATATGTAACTTGATAATAATAATAATATATACTACTACTGTATTATATGTAACTTGATAATAATAATATTATACTACTACTGTATTATATGTAACTTGATAATAATAATATTATACTACTACTGTATTATATGTAACTATGTAACTTGATAATAATAATATTATACTACTACTGTATTATATGTAACTGATAATAATTATACTACTACTGTATTATATGTAACTTGATAATAATATACTACTACTGTATTATATGTAACTTGATAATAATATACTACTACTGTATTATATGTAACTTGATAATAATATTATACTACTACTGTATTATATGTAACTTGATAATAATATACTACTACTGTATTATATACTACTACTTGTAACTATATAATATTATACTACTACTGTATTATATGTAACTTGATAATAATAATATACTACTACTGTATTATATGTAACTTGATAATAATAATTATACTACTACTGTATTATATGTAACTTGATAATAATAATATACTACTACTGTATTATATGTAACTTGATAATAATAATATTATACTACTACTGTATTATATGTAACTTGATAATAATAATATTATACTACTACTGTATTATATGTAACTTGATAATAATAATATACTACTACTGTATTATATGTAACTTGATAATAATAATATTATACTACTACTGTATTATATGTAACTTGATAATAATAATATTATACTACTACTGTATTATATGTAACTTGATAACAATAATATTATACTACTACTGTATTATATGTAACTTGATTATAATAATATTATACTACTACTGTATTATATGTAACTTGATAATAATAATATACTACTACTGTATTATATGTAACTTGATTATAATAATATTATACTACTACTGTATTATATGTAACTTGATAATAATAATATTATACTACTACTGTATTATATGTAACTTGATAATAATATATTATATACTACTACTGTATTATATGTAACTGTGATGATAATAATATTATACTACTACTGTATTATATGTAACTTGATAATAATAATATTATACTACTACTGTATTATATGTAACTTGATAATAATAATATTATACTACTACTGTATTATATGTAACTTGATAATAATAATATTATACTACTACTGTATTATATGTAACTTGATAATAATAATAATATTATATTACTACTGTATTATATGTAACTTGATAATAATATTATACTACTACTGTATTATATGTAACTTGATAATAATAATATTATACTACTACTGTATTATATGTAACTTGATAATAATAATATTATACTACTACTGTATTATATGTAACTTGATAATAATAATATTATACTACTACTGTATTATATGTAACTTGATAATAATAATATTATACTACTACTGTATTATATGTAACTTGATAATAATATTATACTACTACTGTATTATATGTAACTTGATAATAATATTATACTACTACTGTATTATATGTAACTTGATATTAATAATATTATACTACTACTGTATTATATGTAACTTGATAATAATATTATACTACTACTGTATTATATGTAACTTGATAATATTATACTACTACTGTATTATATGTAACTTGATAATAATAATATACTACTACTGTATTATATGTAACTTGATAATAATAATATTATACTACTACTGTATTATATGTAACTTGATAATAATAATAATATTATACTACTACTGTATTATATGTAACTTGATAATAATAATATTATACTACTACTGTATTATATGTAACTTGATAATAATAATATTATACTACTACTGTATTATATGTAACTTGATAATAATAATAATATTATACTACTACTGTATTATATGTAACTTGATAATAATATTATACTACTACTGTATTATATGTAACTTGATAATAATAATATTATACTTCTACTGTATTATATGTAACTTGATAATAATATTATACTACTACTGTATTATATGTAACTTGATAATAATAATAATATACTACTACTGTATTATATGTAACTTGATAATAATAATATTATACTACTACTGTATTATATGTAACTTAATAATAATATTATACTACTACTGTATTATATGTAACTTGATAATAATAATATTATACTACTACTGTATTATATGTAACTTGATAATAATAATATTATACTACTACTGTATTATATGTAACTTGATAATAATAATATTATACTACTACTGTATTATATGTAACTTGATAATAATAATATTATACTACTACTGTATTATATGTAACTTGATAATAATATTATACTACTACTGTATTATATGTAACTTGATAATAATAATATTTTCTTCTACTGTATTATATGTAACTTGATAATAATAATAATATACTACTACTGTATTATATGTAACTTGATAATAATAATATTATACTACTACTGTATTATATGTAACTTGGTAAAAATAATATTATACTACTACTGTATTATATGTAACTTGATAATAATAATAATATACTACTACTGTATTATATGTAACTTGATAAAAATAATATTATACTACTACTGTATTATATGTAACTTGATAATAATAATATTATACTACTACTGTATTATATGTAACTTGATAATAATATACTACTACTGTATTATATGTAACTTGATAATAATAATATTATACTACTACTGTATTATATGTAACTTGATAATAATAATATTATACTACTACTGTATTATATGTAACTTGATAATAATATACTACTACTGTATTATATGTAACTTGATAATAATATACTACTACTGTATTATATGTAACTTGATAATAATATACTACTACTGTATTATATGTAACTTGATAATAATAATATTATACTACTACTGTATTATATGTAACTTGATAATAATAATAATATTATACTACTACTGTATTATATGTAACTTGATAATAATAATATTATACTACTACTGTATTATATGTAACTTGATAATAATAATATTATACTTCTACTGTATTATATGTAATTTGATAATAATATACTACTACTGTATTATATGTAACTTGATAATAATATACTACTACTGTATTATATGTAACTTGATAATGATATACTACTACTATATTATATGTAACTTGATAATAATATTATACTACTACTGTATTATATGTAACTTGATAATAATATTATACTACTACTGTATTATATGTAACTTGATAATATTATACTATACTACTACTGTAACTTGATATGTATACTACTACTGTATTATATGTAACTTGATAATAATATACTACTACTGTATTATATGTAACTTGATAATAATATACTACTACTGTATTATATGTAACTTGATAATAATATACTACTACTGTATTATATGTAACTTGATAATAATAATATTATACTACTACTGTATTATATGTAACTTGATAATAATAATATACTACTACTGTATTATATGTAACTTGATAATAATATTATACTACTACTGTATTATATGTAACTTGATAACAATAATATACTACTACTGTATTATATGTAACTTGATAATAATATTATACTACTACTGTATTATATGTAACTTGATATTAATAATATTATACTACTACTGTATTATATGTAACTTGATAATAATATTATACTACTACTGTATTATATGTAACTTGATAATAATATTATACTACTACTGTATTATATGTAACTTGATAATAATATTATACTACTACTGTATTATATGTAACTTGATAATAATAATATACTACTACTGTATTATATGTAACTTGATAATAATATTATACTACTACTGTATTATATGTAACTTGATATTAATAATATTATGCTACTACTGTATTATATGTAACTTGATAATAATATTATACTACTACTGTATTATATGTAACTTGATAATAATATTATACTACTACTGTAACTTATATGTAACTACTGATAATGTAACTTGATAATAATACTATACTACTACTGTATTATATGTAACTTGATAATAATATTATACTACTACTGTATTATATGTAACTTGATAATAATATTATACTACTACTGTATTATATGTAACTTGATAATAATAATATACTACTACTGTATTATATGTAACTTGATAATAATATTATACTACTACTGTATTATATGTAACTTGATAATAATATTATACTACTACTGTATTATATGTAACTTGATAATAATATTATACTACTACTGTATTATATGTAACTTGATAATAATATTATACTACTACTGTATTATATGTAACTTGATAATAATAATATACTACTACTGTATTATATGTAACTTGATAATAATAATATTATACTACTACTGTATTATATGTAACTTGATAATAATATTATACTACTACTGTATTATATGTAACTTGATAATAATAATATTATACTACTACTGTATTATATGTAACTTGATAATAATATTATACTACTACTGTATTATATGTAACTTGATAATAATAATATACTACTACTGTATTATATGTAACTTGATAATAATATTATACTACTACTGTATTATATGTAACTTGATAATAATATTATACTACTACTGTATTATATGTAACTTGATAATAATAATATTATACTACTACTGTATTATATGTAACTTGATAATAATAATATTATACTACTACTGTATTATATGTAACTTGATAATAATATTATACTACTACTGTATTATATGTAACTTGATAATAATATACTACTACTGTATTATATGTAACTTGATAATAATAATATTATACTACTACTGTATTATATGTAACTTGATAATAATAATATTATACTACTACTGTATTATATGTAACTTGATAATAATAATATTATACTACTACTGTATTATATGTAACTTGATAATAATAATAATATTATACTACTACTGTATTATATGTAACTTGATAATAATAATATTATACTACTACTGTATTATATGTAACTTGATAATAATAATAATATTATACTACTACTGTATTATATGTAACTTGATAATAATAATATTATACTACTACTGTATTATATGTAACTTGATAATAATAATATTATACTACTACTGTATTATATGTAACTTGATAATAATAATATTATACTACTACTGTATTATATGTAACTTGATAATAATAATATTATACTACTACTGTATTATATGTAACTTGATAATAATAATATACTACTACTGTATTATATGTAACTTGATAATAATAATATACTACTACTGTATTATATGTAACTTGATAATAATAATAATATTATACTACTACTGTATTATATGTAACTTGATAATAATAATATACTACTACTGTATTATATGTAACTTGATAATAATAATAATATTATACTACTACTGTATTATATGTAACTTGATAATAATAATATTATACTACTACTGTATTATATGTAACTTGATAATAATATTATACTACTACTGTATTATATGTAAGTTGATAATAATAATATTATACTACTACTGTATTATATGTAACTTGATAATAATAATAATATTATACTACTACTGTATTATATGTAACTTGATAAAAATAATAATATTGTACTACTACTGTATTATATGTAACTTGATAATAATAATAATATTATACTACTACTGTATTATATGTAACTTGATAATAATAATATTATGCTACTACTGTATTATATGTAACTTGATAATAATAATAATATTATACTACTACTGTATTATATGTAACTTGATAATAATAATATACTACTACTGTATTATATGTAACTTGATAATAATAATATTATACTACTACTGTATTATATCTAACTTGATAATAATAATATTATACTACTACTGTATTATATCTAACTTGATAATAATAATATTATACTACTACTGTATTATATGTAACTTGATAAAAATAATAATATTATACTACTACTGTATTATATGTAACTTGATAATAATAATAATATTATACTACTACTGTATTATATGTAACTTGATGATAATAATATTATACTACTACTGTATTATATGTAACTTGATGATAATAATATTATACTACTACTGTATTATATGTAACTTGATAATAATAATATTATACTACTACTGTATTATATGTAACTTGATAATAATAATATTATACTACTACTGTATTATATGTAACTTTTCTCACAAATTTCTTGATGAAATTCTCCAAATCTCATATCATTAGAAAGACCTCTGTTTGAGGATTATGAATTACATAATGACTTTTCCATTAAGAATCACTTTACATATTTTTTGCTTAATCGAACTTCTTAATGCAACGAGTATGCCACATGATAGCTTGTTGTTGTCACCACAAGATGACTGGCTTTGATTTGAATTTTAGTTTTTTATTTGCAAGCCATCTTCCTAATTACATGCAACTGCAAAATTATTTTAACAATTGTAAGAGTATCATGGGCACATCGTTATTTTTTGGGGGTCGAATATTGCAAGGGACTTATGGCACTTGAGAACTGACAACCCGAGATTTGTGGTCACAAATCATCATCCCACCAAACATCACTGGCCTTTGGGAGTTTTTTTCATTTATAAGTCATCTTCCTAAAATGGAAAATGAAAATTCCATTACATGCAATTGGTGTGTGCTTTCTTAACTTATTTAGGTCTAAAATTTGCATGTTTTGTTTGTTCAAAAATATATGTTTATGACTTTGTGAACATGCATTCAGATGTTTCTGCATATTCAGCTAAATTTTCCTTCATAATAACTTTACATTCATTATACTTTACAATAACTTAGCCATGCAGCAAATGCTCACAACCCATTCATGTTCTATACGCTATTATAAATACCATTACTATACCTTATTCTTTACCTTAAATGTAGTTCTATTAGATAAATTTACATCTATGTGAGTTTATTTGTCGGACCATGTATGCAAAAAAGCATGGCTTAAACACCACACATGAAAATGATATAATAAGGAAAATTCAGGTACAGGGCATGAAGAATACCACAAATGTTTTGTAGGTTGCAGCTAATTTTATAATAATTCTAACGTTCCTGACCCAATGCAATTATGAATACATTGTTTGTGTAAATAAAACAGTAATTTTCTGAATTAGTTGATACAAACAATTAATATAATTTTGCGTATTAATTTATGCCTTTACGATTCTGTGTTTGTCAGCACAACTTTGAGAGTTAATCTAACATTTCCTTGGTACTTAACTAGGAAATCAGTTTTTTTTGTGATTATCGAATCATTTCTTTATTTTTATATAACAGGTGATAGTTGGAAGTACTAGGCTGGTTCAACCAAAGGATGTGCTGAAAATGATCTTCAAGAGATGACAGAATTTAATGTCAACTCCTTTGAAATGATAGAGACAAGCCACAAAACATTGTTTATAGTTCTTAAAAAAAAACATTCTTCCGTCAACTTACCACTTGAATCTGAAAATAATATGGAACAGCTGATAAGTGAAATTGCATTGATTTTCTGCGAACGGTAGTGGAAGAAAAATTTGAAACCGATTCATCGTGGTGAGACAGAGAATAACATTGACCGCAACAATTTTCACGACCCTGTGAGGGTTTCAGTTTCGGTTTGTATCCCCTCCCTTCCTCTACATATGAGGCCCTTTTGTTCAACACAGGCGTTTGTCAGGCCACTTGAATTACAGATTTAGTTCAAACACTAAACATTAAAGTCTCTTAAACAGATTTTAAAAACATTATCCATTTTATGGATAAACAAAACTTAAATTTGTTTTACAAGTTCATCTTTTATTTTAATATAGTTAAAACACAATTTTACATAAGTTATTTGTGACACAACAGTGTAGAACATTTTGAACTGTATGAAATAGATACACTTATTTCTAGCTCTTTATTTTTAGCTCTGGTAAGCCATGAAAATATTTTGTTAAGTGCACAAGCTGGGTTTTTAAACCAGGATCTTGAGACAGTATTTTGGGTAAATGGTTTTGTTGCTTCCATTTAGAATATGAAGGGTATTTTAATTACTTATTCACCATAACCTGTAACTTGGTTTGTTTCAATTTGTATGTTCTAGGAACTTAAGACAGTTAGGCACTATTACAGATAACTGTTTTTTTGTTTTTGTTTTTTTCACATCCATTAAATTAACGAAGGAAGAGACTTACTGCTCACTGTCAGTTTTATTATTATAATGTGGTCATTGTCTAAGAAATCATAAACTTTCTTGCATTAAGAGTAACTTACTTGCTTTAAAATCTTTCACGCTTTATCTTCTGTGTAATGGAAGTAAATCATGAATCAACTCTGTCCACAAAAAAAAAGGTCTACTTTGAAAGAGGTTTGATTAACGTTTTGTAGGTTAAACAATTATCACTCACTTAGAAAGGTCAAAGGTGAGAAAACTTGTACATTATTTGGGCTCTCATTATGTTTTAAACGTGCAAAGTATTTCGGTGTACATTCAAAATTATTAATGGAGCTATTGTAACCTGCTTTGCTGACAAACTTTGCTAGCTACAAGCTATTTAAAGTAAAATGCGTTGGAAAGTAACTAATATATCTTTGTTTTTCGATTTATTATTATATTTGTTAAAAAAAAAAAATGATTTAATAATCTCATTCGTGCATCCAGTGTCAATCAAACAGCAAATGAATTTATCATTTGACCAATCTGCATTTCAGAATATTAATTAAAGGACCTATTATTGCTTTCCATCGTTCTACCTCGTTTAAATTTCAGTAGTTCATATTGTAGAGCAACATTTGAAACGTTTCTGATTATTAAACATTCCCAAAAGATGGCGCAAGTGTTCATATTAATATACAAAAAAAATGTGTATATAACACGTATTCAAGCTTTCGTGACAAATAAAAAAAAAAATATTCAGATATATTTTGGGACCTCCTCCCGTCCAAATGATTGTCTGCGTATATAAAGTGATTATCATTGTTTATTGTTATTATAAATTACCCTGAAACTAATCAAACTTTGAGTTAAAAATTAAAACTAGTTTGTTTCTAATGGTGCAATTATTAACTATAATTCATTATTGTACTTTTGTACTCCTTTGGCATGGGAGGAAAAATAGTTAAAAGCCATTGTTTATTGTGTAATGAAAACAAAAGTGAGTCCAATAATTGGTTTGAAGTGTTTTCTGTAGATTTCTGTAGAAAAATAGTTAAAAGCCATTGTTTATTGTGTAATGAAAACAAAAGTGAGTCCAATAATTGGTTTGAAGTGTTTTCGGTAGATTTGCTTTCATGGAAATAACCGAATGTGGATAACACCTTGAAAAATAAAAATTCAGTTTATAAACAGCTGTGAATCCAAGGTCCACAGAGATAAATGAAAGTAACATTTTTGAATTGTTATCTTAAAGGTTTTTTTAGCCTTTTAAATATGAAATTTTGTTCACATTAATTTTGACTAAAAATAAATCTATCGCGGCCAGGCGTGTGACTGTTCAATATGAAAAACAGTGTGTTTACTTAATTTTGAAAAGAGAGGACGCGAGTCTGTTAAACTAGGAACAACGCACTGCCCTATGAGGTTAGCAATTCTCGCGCAAATATGAGTGTAGAGGCGATATTTCACGTGAGTTAAAATAAGTACAAAAGCTATTGAGGAAGTGTGTGTGTTTCTTACAGCAAAGCCACATCAGGATGAGAATAGAACCCCTTATTTTAGCGTTGTAAATCCGTAGACTTACCGCTGTACTAGCGGGTGGCTATTGAGGAAGTAAACAGAAAACAAATTTTTTTTTCATTGTAATGGAAGTGAAATATCAAATTATAATAATTGATCGTGTAATATGCGTCAAAAACATTACATACATATGTAGCCATAATTTATACGTATACAAAGATGGTTGGAAGAAGCTAAAAGACGTATCATTTGTGGTCGTTGTTGTGTAAATAAATTATACAGATACTTACAGTGCTCATCTATTCGGATGTTCGTGGACTTTATATAAACATCCATACAATTCTTTAAGCTGTATGCAATTCAATATTTCTTCCAGATTTAATCTCATAGCACCAATTACTAAAAAAAAAAAATTCAGGGGAGCATGCCCCCTGAAGCATTACGATGTCGTGCTCACCGAGTGTGCTTTGCACAATGTGTCGACTTCTAACCCCCAGATTAGTACCCCTCACTTTTCAAACATTCAGTGTACAGGCGTGATATATATTGTGACACCAATTTAATTTTGAACAGCGTATATTTGTTTACCATCTTTTATTCGCTTAATATATTATATATATTACAACAACCTTCACTTACAGAGCAATTCTCTCTAACAAAATAATTTTCTGTGTATTATATGTCTCCAAATCGTACTGGATTTGAGAATACATATTTGTACTCGTCAATTTTAACTGTACCTAAAAGCCTAGTATTTGTTTACCATTTTTACGAGTTCCAAACTGTACCGCTAAGATAACAAAAATCTGTGTACGTTGCTACAGACTTTTGTCATTTGTTTTACATGAAAGAAAAAATGAAATTCACTTGCACTTTGCTTTTATTTTTCGTAATTTCACGTGTTGCTGCACATGCTGTTATGTATTCATTCCAAGCATCTCTTAGCTAGCTTTGTATTATAGGACATTATAATGGGTCGAATTCATTGCCAGTAATGTTTCGCGGTGTTTTGGTTATACGTTTTAATAATGCATATTAAAAAAGTGCTTGCCAGTATAGTTAAGTCATATTCGAACGAGGCCAAGCGTGTTAAGGCGTTCGACTCGTAATCCGAGGGTCGCGGGTTCGAATCCCAGTCGCACCAAACATGCTTGCCCTTCAGCCGTGGGGACGTTATAATGTTACGGTCAATCCCACTATTCGTTGGTAAAAGAGCAGCCTAAGAGTTGGTGGTGGTAGGTGATGACTGGCTGCCTTCTCTCTTGCCTTCCACTGCTAAATCAGGGACGGCTAGCGCGGATAGCCCTCGAGTAGGTTTGCGCGAAATTCAAAAAAACAAACAGGCATATTCGAACGTTACGTTGTAATAATTTATTAGAACATCTGTATAACACTGTAAGCTTTTAAGCCTAATTACAAGCAACTGTAAAATTATTTTAACAATTGTAAGTGTAACATGAACACATCATTATTTTTTGGGGGCGAATATCGCAAGGGAGTTATGGCACTCGAGAACGGACAACCCGAGAATCGTGGTTACAAATTCTCGTCCCACCAAACATACTGGCTTTTCGCCGTTTGAGAGTTATAATGTGAGGGTCAGCTCCACTATTCGTTGGTAAGTAGTAGTCCAAGGGTTGGCGGTGGGTGGTAATGACTAGTTGCCTTCACTGCTAAATTAGGGACGGCTAGTGTAGACAATCCTCGTGTTGCTTTGTACGAAATTTAAAAAAACCGACAAACCTCACACTGACTGTTAGAAATTATGATTCGTGCTTCACCCACTGATTTTAGCAACGCGATTTTATGATGCCTTAGGGCAAAGATTCTTCACCCTTGTATAGCGATTAAAAATGGTGTCTAGCTGATCCTGCGATCAGAATTTGGGTCGCAGCCATTAAAGAAAAACTAAACAGAAAGAGCAAACAAGAAAATTGATATTATCTGACCTGTGGTATGAGTACTTATGAAGTTACTCTGAATTAGAATATGAAAAAAAACAAAACAACATTTAGCAATTACGACGGAAATACCCGAACTTTGTTCCCATAAACAAAGTGCGCTGCGCAAGTGGTGTTATCTGCAGGTGAATTGTAGCATTTTAAACTCAGTAAATTTATAATAATAACAAAAGTAAGTTAGGTTATTTTATGTATGTTTTTTAAAGCGTCACCACTTAAGAGAAATAAGTATTCATGTGAAGTTTATTTTTAAATAGTTAAAAAATTACAACATTAACGAAATCTACATTCAAATTTAGTTTCACAAGATAAGTTTTACAGAGATATAAGCACTAAAGGAAAGCCTTTCCTTTTGTTGTATATATAACATCTGTATCAGACTCAGGTAAAATACTGTCACATAAACGTTTAATCCTAGCAGCTTGCTTTGTTATTACATATAAAGCTACACGATGGCCCGTTTGCTGTCTACCCACCACGAGTGTCTAAATACAATCTTGGGCCTTACAATACCTTAAACTTAGTCTGAACTATTTGGTGCCAATAGTAGTGGTAATTATTTTGCTCTAATGTTGAAAGAACTGCTATGTTTTCGTAGTTTTCGAAGTAAAACAGTTATAGCTTTTCTATAGGATATGCTTTCGGAATATAAAACATCACAAATCCGATATAAGTATCCCTAACCATCCACATTACCCGAAATGCTAAGTTCAGCTATTTGTCCTATGATTCTCTCTTATTTAACATCCTGCTTAACCTACCTATAAAAGTTGGCCCCCCCAATGTCACAGTGGTATGTCTGCAGACTTAGAATGCTAGAAACCGGGTTTCGATACCCTTGGATGGCAGAGCGCAGACAGCTCATTGTGTAGCTTTGTGCTTAACTTCAAACAATGTTTGTTTGTTTTTTAATTTTGCGCAAAGCTACTCGAGGGCTATCTGCGCTAGTCCCTAATTTAGCAGTGTAAGACTAGAGGGAAGGCAACTACTCATCGCCAACTCTTGAGCTACTTTTTTACCAACGAATAGTGGGATTGAACGCAATTTTACAACGTCTTTATGGCTGAAAGGGCGAGCATGCTTGGTGCGACAGGAACCCGCGACCCTCAGATTACTTGTCAAACGCCTTCACTCACCTGGCCGTGCCGAGTCCTAAAGATTGTTGAAACCAATCTGTGACTAAAAGCTGATAAAAAATCGCTTCATTAACTGTTTGTCAATCGAACTTTTGGTAGTTATAAAATGTTTAGGGACTTATAAAGCTACACTTTGGAGATCGATTGCCTGCGTTAGACACACCTCAGATATCCCACTGTGTAACTTCGAACTGAAAAATAACAAAATATATTAAAAACAATTGTAGACTGCCATCTGTTGTTAATTATACAAACTTTTGTGGTAACCGAAATCAGTGTTAAGAAGACATCACCGTACAGAAAGATGGACTATATTCTAATAAAAACAAAACAAGAAGAAGAACAATCAGAGAGAATGTGTTCTCTCCTTTCCGACGTTCCTTTTCGAGATTGCATGTGTTTATATCGAATAAAGCCAAATGTCACCTTCTAAAACTCAGAAAATCCTTCTCAGATCCAAGATGATCAACATTCCATTTAATTTTTTAGTGTGAACAGGAATCCAACCAATCGTAATGTGATCAGGAAAATTGAAACAAATCCGAACACAATTTACAGGGTAACTACCCCCAATCCGCGAAATTACCCTATGCCTCCCACTATTAAAAAAAAAAAAGCTTCAAAATGATCCAGAATCCGGATTTGGAGAGAACTGTCCAACATTAACTTCTGATCTTATGTAAAAATTTCGTGTGCATCGGCCTGTTAGTTTTCGAAATACAGTGCGCGAAAACACAGACAGACATACGAAACCGATTGCAATACGGTCAATACCCATGGTGTCTTCTTCGTAAGTAAGGGTTAAAAAGTGTTTCTTGCGTATGTTTCACTGATGAGCGTAACAAACCACCACAACATACTGTTTACTTGTGTTCAAGAGACGGAAACCTGTGACGTCTGGTATAAACAACTGTTACTAAAACTCCGTTACACAAACAAATATGGCCAAGCGTGTTAAGGCGTTCGACTCGTAATCCGAGGGTTGCGGCTTCGAATCCCGGTCGCACCAAACATGCTCGCCCCTTTACCCGTATGGACGTTATAATGTGACGGTCAATCCCACTATTCGTTGGTAAAAGAGTAGCCCACGAGTTGGCGGTGGGGGGTGATGAATAGCTGTCTTCCCTTTAGTCTCACAGTGCTAAATTAGGGACGGCTAGCCCTCGAGTAGCTTTGCGCGAAATTCAAAACAAACAAACAAACGTACACAAACAGGGTGGACACGTGAAGCAACTACATCGTATGTTGTAAGGTATCATAAATTAGAAAAAAACAACGTTATTAACGCAACCTGGGAAGACTAGATAGTGAGACAGATATACAACAACAGAAAGAGAAAGAGCGAACAATGTCGAAGCCTCTAACATGAAGTTTATTGTTCAAATAATTTGTAATATGGACTCCTTTTATTTGTCCTGTGGACAAGCTGTGTTGAAACCCAATTTTAAGTGTTATTGGCTCACGGATAAATGAATTAAAGATTTGCACTTCTCGAAGTGACATGTTATTAATTCTCGTGGTGTTTGAAATACAATCAAGAGCGATGATTATTTTCGGTTCCCTGTGCCACAAATTGATGAGAACTGTGACAGATTTCACTTGGACGAGATGACAGTCCATCGTAGATTAACTCTTTACTCGCTAGTAAAGTATCCCTAGCCATCCATATTACCCTAACTGTTGAGTTGAACGGTTTGTCCTATGATTACCTCTTATTTAACATCCTGCTTAACTTACCTACACTGGTAACCATTATACTATTGGATTAACTAAAACAGATGGATAAAATAGAAAAGTGTCTTACCCAAGGTTAACCAAGGACAAATTACATGTTGCAATCCAGCAACTTTGTGACTACGAGTCTGAAGTGCTAATCATTGTGAAATATAGAGCTAGAGAAATTCCTGAAATTTACTCTCGGAGCAAAGTTTGTTTGAAGTTTCGACTCGTAATCCGAGGGTCGCGAGTTCGAATCCCGGTCGCACCAAACATGCTCGCTCTTTCAGCCGTGGTGGCTTTATAATGTGACCGTCAATCCCACTATTCGTTGGTAAAAGAGTAGCCCAACGAAATTCAAAACAAACAAAACCAAACCTTAAGAAATATATTCATTAAACGCTAATAACAAACATTAAATGTCATGTTGCATGTTCAGAGACAGAACAAATAAAAAGGGGCTTAAGTCGCAACTTTTATATTTAGGTGAACACACCTGTAAGACACTCGTGAGACGTTGTCGGTAATTATTTCTGCAAAATACAAAATAATAATATAAATCTGCCAATGGAACCTTTTCTTCCCTATATTGTATTATTATTTGTCACACTAAGCACGTGACTAATTTCGTTAGATAAAACTTGAGCGTTAACCACCTGGTGATGAAAATATTTATTTAATGAAATATTTGTTTGTTGTCAAACGAAGAGTATACAATGGGCTATCTACGTTGTGCCCATTTAGTACATAAGTACTAAAACTTGATTGTTAGGGGCATGATTGTACAGGTTCACCGCTTAGCTACTGGGATGCGGATTGAGTCTGTATATAACAAGTATAGCTTTTATATAATTTTATTTATTTTATTAGTTTTAATATAGGTATAAAGGCGTTCCTTTATATTGGTTTATTTTGGGTTTAAGTTGTTGTATAAGCAAGGCGTCTTTAATTTTGCGTTTGTTTATGTTTGTTTCTTTATTTAGTATTTGAGTGTTTATTATGGTTATGTTGTGTTTATTTGACTTGCAGTGTTCGAAAACGTGTGAAGGTGACTTTTTATGTTCTTTGAATCTGGTTTCCATTTTTTCTACTTGTTTCTCCAATATAGAAGTTGTGGCAGTTATCACATTGTATTTTGTAAATAATGTTGGTGTGGTGTTTGTCAGTGTAGTTTTTACACAGTATAGACCTCAGTTTTGTGCCTGGTTTTTGAATAAATTTGGTATTAACTGGAATGTCATATTTTGTTGCTAGTTTTTTGCCAAATGTTGGTTATTTTTCTGCTGATGTCAGGAATATATGATATGCAGCAGTATATGGTTTCGTGATTTTGATTCGTGAGATATATTTACTTTTGTTGGTTGATTTTGCTTTGTGTCTAGGTGTGTGCGTATAATTTTTTCTACGGTTTGTGGAGGAAACTTATTGATGTTGATGAAGTATTGTTTTATTTTGTCTCATTCATCGTTAATTTTATCTGGTGAGCATAGTTTTATGGCTGTATTTATTAAATGCTATCGTTTATACGATGAACGTACACTTTCTTGAAAGAACCGTGTGTGTGGCTCATTGTTTCGCCTGCTGGAGTTTGGAATGTTTCTTTGTTTTGAATTTCGCGCGAAGCTACACGAGTTTTTGCCGTTTACATAACTTCTTGTAGCTGTAGTGACGTATAAGTGATATTGAAAAATAATAATACCAAATTGCATACACAGACAAATATGATGCAGAAATGACACGTCATGAGGCCTATAAAAAGTTTATATACTAGCTGCGTGTTTCTCACGGGTTTTAGAACGATCGACAAGACTTATGTCGCGATTGGTCTAGAGATATCTACAGGAAGTAAGTGGATGCGAAAATTTTCAGCATAACAAAATCCGACCCAATTTCAATGAAAATGATTCACTTACATAAAAGCACATATATTTTGTGAAAAAATTATGTGTGATGGAGAAAATGGATATCACTTTCTGATTCAGCGAACAGAAATTACTGCACATATTTAAAGATAATAAAACCATCGAAGGCCTGTGTGGAGGAACTTCTGTTACTGGTTTTACTCAAGATTTACAAAATAGTTCTTTTAATTAATACTAGATGGAGCCTAAAATAATATCTCAGAAGTTCGTACGCAGCCGCGAGCGTTAATGGTGAACTGGTTTACAATGCGTGCGCGCTACGAAAACGCTCGTTCGAGTCAACGGTATTTGAAATCTAGCAATTGCATTTGAAGAGCTTAAGTTATAGTCGCATGCTTGTAGAGGAGAAATCCTAGCGTTCACTTGCTTAAGAAGCCTTAGAAAGTATCATTAAACCAGTGCTGCCATCGTAGTATTTTAAAGATCGCAAGGGAAAGTTACTCAAAACCGAACTCCAGGCGTCGTGTTCACGGCAGCTTTGGTTGATTATTCACGTAGATCGTCGGCGCCGTCACAAGCTGCACCTTGGGTTGGGCCAGTCCTTTGTCCTGCTAACATTGGGTAAGTGAATGTTATTTTGCATTGTTTTCGGGAGCCTGCTGCTAATTGACACGCTTAAGATAAACATATCTCTTACATAAATTTTATGTAACGTGTTTCGTATGTTGCATACCCTCCACGAGTGCGTTTTTAAGCCAGTCGATAGTTACATACATTGTCATCATTTCTGCTTTAACCAAGGCTTGTGGCCCGCTATCCCTATCGAACATGACAACCCTTGACGATTATGGCGGCATCTACGTGTTTTTTTTATTTTGTTTATTTATTTATTTTGAGGGGGGTTAAATGGGTAACTTCTCCGTTCTAACTGTTACTTGAGAACTTTGTGATACTTTGACAACGTTTCGAAAGTCTTCCGCCTTTCTTCTTCTGAAAGGCGGAAGACTTTCGAAACGTCGTCCTCTACACTTGTGTCTCCACAACAAGCAGTTGCTGCCCATACTACAAAGTTTCATGTAGATCTTACGCCCTTTCACTGTAAAATAAATAGCTCAGGAAACTTGGTTTACAAATTCGTGTTTATGTGACTGAGGTTTACACATAGATTATTTTCTGTTCTTTTGCTGCTTGCTAATTTATGTTTATTTTTTCTTAATAAACTACAGCTTTGCTGTTGACAGTTTATAGAGATTTAGAAGGTAACAACGTCTTACAATCGCTGGCTTTGTTGGGGTCCTCACGTAACAAACTTTCTGTTTATGTAACGAAACTCATATTTCCGTGAATATGTTTCCTGTTTACTTCTTATATTTTTGTCAGTTTGAACTCCGTCAATGAAGTTTCATTCCACAGGAGTTGGCAGGTAGTTACTATTCCAGAACAGACGAGATTCGTAGTTTGTAGATTTTTAATTAGATAACCCCTGTGGATCTGCCGAAAGGGTTTAGTTAGTCAATGATGAATTAGAAGCCATAAACGAAATAGCATGTTACTGTTGAAATGAATGTACCGTACCAAAATGTTATTCGACTTGCGAATCTTATACAAGATCCTGCTTTTCTATTATACACTAACCCTGGTCTTGCTTGAGATATCAAAAGTTACATTTACTAGTTGTTGCTGATGGACATTTTTATGGAGAAGTGTTTTGTTTCACTAATAACTAAGTTAATAATATTTAGGGTTAAATGTTTCCGCGCGTTTTCGGGTGTTCTTGTACTCGAATAAAACCACGCTTTCATTTTCTGAAGAGAAAAGAATTATTTTCCAACTTTTTGGCCTTAAATTTACACCAAGCTGTTAAAATTGGTTTAAAAATATTTTTGAAGTACTGGATTTATAATCATTTTTTTCATCACTAATAGCCAAGGTACTTTAGGTGTATGAACAAACTGGAAAATAGCGTGTAACCAATTGTGACGATATGACCGCATGTTTTGCTAAGTATTTTTAGGTTATTATTGGTAAGAAAAGGACCTTACAGCAAAACTCTTAGGTGTCGCTTTACATTCCACCGCCACACGGGGCTTACTGTATTTAAATACATCCCTCTCACAAGTAGTTCTGGTGGACCGTGAATTTTACGAAACTAGTCTACTGCAAAGGTGACGAATCAAAGAACGGTTTATGACTTGAACGACAGGACACGTACAGGTACATGTTGCTGATATGCTAATTATAAATGGCGAGAGGTGACCGTGACCTGGTGTCGGTATCCGTATCGTAACGGCCGAAGTACAACTAGCATTATAATAGTGGTAGACAATTCTGTTATTCTTGTAAATGTAGCACTCACTGCTGCTCAGCTGCTATAAACTACGGACGGTTATGCCTGAATTTGGGGTTTTTAAGTCATAAACCATAATGGCTGGGTTTTAATCTATACTCGTTCAGGTAATTGTGAACTAAAGGTGACGTATTTGAATAAAACATAGTCAATTGTTAAACTCATTCGTATTTGAAACAAACAAACAAAAATTAGCTGAGAAGGTATTGAAAATGCGATCATATTTCGTTTGTTTATGTAGAGTTATAAGAGTTCTCACAAGACCAGTCTAAAACAGTGACGTTGAGTTTGGTATCCATGGTTACTTAAATTTTATTTCACTGAGGCGCTACCAACACAGGTGATAGAACTGATATAAAATATGTAATGTCAATATGTGTGCATGTAGCATGCATTTAAAGTTTGTTTCTAACAGTGATTTTTAAAATAAATTGTATTAAAGTACAATGAAATAGCAGTATCCTGTTGTGGTATATTGTGTTGTTGTAAAATTTATTGTGCATACTGAAGGGATT
The DNA here is from genome assembly GCF_004210375.1 of Tachypleus tridentatus. NCBI lineage: Eukaryota > Metazoa > Arthropoda > Merostomata > Xiphosura > Limulidae > Tachypleus > Tachypleus tridentatus. The sequence goes on from NC_134834.1 coordinate 19,860,216, forward strand.
TACATAGTTTTATTAAAGTTTCAGTAAAGAAAAAAAGACCTTTACTCCCCAGGTTATTTTAACCAACGTTTCGCCTTTGCGTCTTGTTCAAGGTTAACATACACAACTCGTATGTTTCGATATAAAAGATGTAGCTCATATAACACTGTCTTTTATTTGATATCTCGTATGAAGACAGTGTTTATTATGAATACACTTTGCATAGTTTACTAACAATATAATTTATCTAAAATGTCGACCTTAACCGAGGGTCTTACGTGCATGCGTGAATTACAGTACGAGAGATAACTGAACAAATAACCAATGGGTTAACTTAAGCCTTAATGTTTTTATTGATATAGAATATAATTAGGCTGCGCCCTACCTAAACTCATTATGGTTGTTATTATAGCATAATTTGTTGTATTTCAGTCCTTTATGAATTTATAATTCGTTGTTTATTGTTTCATTAATAACCGGGCCTCTAGTTAGTAAAGGCTAAATGGCTACGTTGTCCTTAATATAAGATAAACGACTAAATTATCTTCGACGTTTATAAACAAGAAGATAAAATTAATTGAAGTCATAAATTAAAAAAAAAAAAAGAACGCATATTATTAACGACATTTCGTACTTGGTATAAAACTAACAATACATTTTAGCATACATTTCAAAAATCAACATTCAAATTGTAAAGCATTGAATGGCATTTACGATAAATGTCTCCACCTGTAAGGATCGGGCGTGGCTTTGTGGTTAGTGTGCCCAAAGACGTGATATTTTTTAAAGTTATAATTATTTTAAATATGTCTTTACTTGATAACCCTGCCACATTTTTATTACGCTCAAATATCGCTAGTTAAGTAACAGTTATGTTGATTTTAACAGTTGACAATCAAAGTTATAATGTTGTTTGTACTGTTTCATACATTCCGGTCTTATAAAATAGTGATATTTATGGTGTACTAAGTCTTTCTTTTACAAATTCTCTTTTCAATTTCTCCTATGGTGAAAACAAAAAAGAGAAATCTACACACACACACAACAATGATATTTGTTTAAAATATTTCTGTGTTGTTTGAAACGCTAAAATTTTTTGATAGGCTACGCTGTATATAACTAGTTGTTATTACAGTATAATTTGAAAGACCCGCAAAACATTTGCGGTCAAATTAATATCGTTATTGTAACAACAGCTTTTTCACCACAGTAGTTATAGAATAGTACAGAAAATTCTTTATCTCGTATACCAAAATCTATGACTGCACTTCTCTTAGGCCTAATGTTAACTAAGACTTTTTTTTTTTAAAGGATGGTCTGTACTCGAACAAAGAGGTTAATTAACAGTGTATCTTACGTACGTATTTTCTTTTAGTTCACTTCGGACTAGACTTTACCATAATTACTAATATTCATAAATGAGCTTATAACGTTATTCAAAGTTAGACCTTTATAATAACTTTGACAAGCATTTAATATGCTGCATAATGAACTGCCCGCGCATTTTCACGACAGAAAGAACGTAGGTACTGTAAAAACACATTTGTTTTATACAGATGCATTTACGAATATATATAATACACTATTTACTGAGTTCATTAATAACAGGGCCTCCCACTAATAATGAATAAATGGCTATATTATCCTTAATACAACACAAACGACTAATTACATAGATTACTTGTGCTTTCAGCTAGACTAATTATTATTACTTACTAGTGCTCTTGGTTTGTCTAATCAACGTTTAAAACCATTCACTAAACTACCTTAACAACAATTTCGCGTTACCTATAGAGACCGTCACATCAACATCCTTCTGGTGTACGCCTACTGACTCGCAATGTGTCCCTTTTACATACGACTCTTGTCATCTCATATCCACTAAAAATACCATTCTCAAATCGCAGTTTCGCCGCCTCTGTCGCTTACGCAATTCCGAATACGATTTCACCCAGAAGGTTGGGAGATTGTCGTGTTGTTGTTTTTTTAATGTTGAGGATTATTCTGTAGATATAAACAATTCAGCTCCAACGATCAATCGTAAAATTGAACGCAAAACACCCTGATTTCTAACATAATTTTAAGGATGACTTCAAACTTCCGAGAGATATTTAAAGATAAATCAATCACTTCGTATCGTCTCATAGAAAAATCTAAAATAAATAGTGAGTCTTGCACGACTGAAGACACGAGATTTTTTTTTTAAGTGTGCTTTACATTGCTGTGCACGTTCACTATGCAACACATGTTGTTACATAAACACCAGTACTTCGGTACTTGGAACCAGATCAGCTTACACAGTTAAACAGATGTTCACCTGTACATCCAAGTATTTAATTATATTATTAGTTCTGTTAGCTTGACTAATCATTATTATATAGATTACCAGTGCTGTTAACTTGACTAATCATCATTATATAGATTACTAGTGCTGTTAACTTGACTAATCATTATTATATAGATTACTAGTGCTGTTAACTTGACTAATCATTATTACATAGATTACTAGTGCTGTTAGCTGGACTAATCATTATTATATAGATTACTAGTGCTGTTAACTTGACTAATCATTATTATATAGATTACTAGTGCTGTTAGCTTGACTAATCATTATTATATAGATTACTAGTGCTGTTAACTTGACTAATCATCATTATATAGATTACTAGTGCTGTTAACTTGACTAATCATCATTATATAGATTACTAGTGCTGTTAACTTGACTAATCATCATTATATAGATTACTAGTGCTGTTAACTTGACTAATCATTATTATATAGATTACTAGTGCTGTTAGCTTGACTAATCATTATAACATAGATTACTAGTGCTGTTAGCTTGACTAATCATCATTATATAGATTACTAGTGCTGTTAGCTTGACTAATCATCATTATATAGATTACTAGTGCTGTTAACTTGACTAATCATCATTATATAGATTACTAGTGCTGTTAACTTGACTAATCATTATATCATAGATTACTAGTGCTGTTAGCTTGACTAATCATCATTATATAGATTACTAGTGCTGTTAGCTTGACTAATCATTATTATATAGATTACTAGTGCTGTTAGCTTGACTAATCATTATTATATAGATTACTAGTGCTGTTAGCTTGACTAATCATCATTATATAGATTACTAGTGCTGTTAGCTTGACTAATCATCATTATATAGATTACTAGTGCTGTTAACTTGACTAATCATTATAACATAGATTACTAGTGCTGTTAGCTTGACTAATCATCATTATATAGATTACTAGTGCTGTTAACTTGACTAATCATTATTATATAGATTACTAGTGCTGTTAGCTTGACTAATCATTATTACATAGATTACTAGTGCTGTTAGCTTGACTAATCATTATTATATAGATTACTAGTGCTGTTAGCTTGACTAATCATTATTATATAGATTACTAGTGCTGTTAGCTTGACTAATCATCATTATATAGATTACTAGTGCTGTTAGCTTGACTAATCATTATTATATAGATTACTAGTGCTGTTAACTTGACTAATCATTATTATATAGATTACTAGTGCTGTTAGCTTGACTAATCATTATTATATAGATTACTAGTGCTGTTAACTTGACTAATCATTATTATATAGATTACTAGTGCTGTTAACTTGACTAATCATTATTATATAGATTACTAGTGCTGTTAACTTGACTAATCATTATTATATAGATTACTAGTGCTGTTAACTTGACTAATCATTATTATATAGATTACTAGTGCTGTTAACTTGACTAATCATTATTATATAGATTACTAGTGCTGTTAGCTTGACTAATCATTATTATGCTGTTATATCATTATTATATAGATTACTAGTGCTGTTAGCTTGACTAATCATTATTATATAGATTACTAGTGCTGTTAGCTTGACTAATCATTATTATATAGATTACTAGTGCTGTTAACTTGACTAATCATTATTATATAGATTACTAGTGCTGTTAGCTTGACTAATCATCATTATATAGATTACTAGTGCTGTTAGCTTGACTAATCATTATTATATAGATTACTAGTGCTGTTAGCTTGACTAATCATTATTATATAGATTACTAGTGCTGTTAACTTGACTAATCATTATAACATAGATTACTAGTGCTGTTAGCTTGACTAATCATCATTATATAGATTACTAGTGCTGTTAGCTTGACTAATCATTATTATATAGATTACTAGTGCTGTTAACTTGACTAATCATTATTATATAGATTACTAGTGCTGTTAACTTGACTAATCATTATTATATAGATTACTAGTGCTGTTAACTTGACTAATTATCATTATATAGATTACTAGTGCTGTTAACTTGACTAATCATTATTATATAGATTACTAGTGCTGTTAGCTTGACTAAGCATTATTATATAGATTACTAGTGCTGTTAGCTTGACTAATCATTATTATATAGATTACTAGTGCTGTTAACTTGACTAATCATTATTATATAGATTACTAGTGCTGTTAACTTGACTAATCATTATTATATAGATTACTAGTGCTGTTAACTTGACTAATCATCATTATATAGATTACTAGTGCTGTTAACTTGACTAATCATTATTATATAGATTACTAGTGCTGTTAACTTGACTAATCATTATTATATAGATTACTAGTGCTGTTAGCTTGACTAATCATTATTATATAGATTACTAGTGCTGTTAACTTGACTAATCATTATTATATAGATTACTAGTGCTGTTAGCTTGACTAATCATTATTATATAGATTACTAGTGCTGTTAACTTGACTAATCATTATTATATAGATTACTAGTGCTGTTAACTTGACTAATCATTATTACATAGATTACTAGTGCTGTTAACTTGACTAATCATTATTATATAGATTACTAGTGCTGTTAGCTTGACTAATCATTATTATATAGATTACTAGTGCTGTTAACTTGACTAATCATTATTATATAGATTACTAGTGCTGTTAACTTGACTAATCATTATTATATAGATTACTAGTGCTGTTAACTTGACTAATCATTATTACATAGATTACTAGTGCTGTTAGCTTGACTAATCATTATTATATAGATTACTAGTGCTGTTAACTTGACTAATCATTATTATATAGATTACTAGTGCTGTTAACTTGACTAATCATTATTATATAGATTACTAGTGCTGTTAACTTGACTAATCATCATTATATAGATTACTAGTGCTGTTAACTTGACTAATCATTTATTATATAGATTACTAGTGCTGTTAGCTTGACTAATCATTATTATATAGATTACTAGTGCTGTTAACTTGACTAATCATTATTATATAGATTACTAGTGCTGTTAACTTGACTAATCATTATTATATAGATTACTAGTGCTGTTAACTTGACTAATCATTATTATATAGATTACTAGTGCTGTTAACTTGACTAATCATTATTATATAGATTACTAGTGCTGTTATCATTATATAGATTACTTGACTAAATCATTATTATATAGATTACTAGTGCTGTTAGCTTGACTAATCATTATTATATAGATTACTAGTGCTGTTAATCTTGACTAATCATTTATTATATAGATTACTAGTGCTGTTAACTTGACTATTATATCTATGCTGTTATTGATATATTATATAGATTACTAGTGCTGTTAGCTTGACTAATCATTATTATATAGATTACTAGTGCTGTTAACTTGACTAATCATTATTATATAGATTACTAGTGCTGTTAACTTGACTAATCATTATTATATAGATTACTAGTGCTGTTAGCTTGACTAATCATTATTATATAGATTACTAGTGCTGTTAACTTGACTAATCATTATTATATAGATTACTAGTGCTGTTAACTTGACTAATCATTATTATATAGATTACTAGTGCTGTTAGCTTGACTAATCATTATTATATAGATTACTAGTGCTGTTAACTTGACTAATCATTATTATATAGATTACTAGTGCTGTTAACTTGACTAATCATTATTATATAGATTACTAGTGCTGTTAACTTGACTTAATCATTGATTATATAGATTACTAGTGCTGTTAACTTGACTAATCATTATTATATAGATTACTAGTGCTGTTAACTTGACTAATCATTATTATATAGATTACTAGTGTTACACTTGACTAATCATTATTATATAGATTACTAGTGCTGTTACTACTAATCATTATTATATAGATTACTAGTGCTGTTAACTTGACTAATCATTATTATATAGATTACTAGTGCTGTTAACTTGACTAATCATTATTATATAGATTACTAGTGCTGTTAACTTGACTAATCATTATTATATAGATTACTAGTGCTGTTAACTTGACTAATCATCATTATATAGATTACTAGTGCTGTTAACTTGACTAATCATCATTATATAGATTACTAGTGCTGTTAGCTTGACTAATCATTATTATATAGATTACTAGTGCTGTTAGCTTGACTAATCATTATTATATAGATTACTAGTGCTGTTAACTTGACTAATCATTATTATATAGATTACTAGTGCTGTTAACTTGACTAATCATTATTATATAGATTACTAGTGCTGTTAGCTTGACTAATCATTATTATATAGATTACTAGTGCTGTTAACTTGACTAATCATTATTATATAGATTACTAGTGCTGTTAGCTTGACTAATCATTATTATATAGATTACTAGTGCTGTTAACTTGACTAATCATTATTATATAGATTACTAGTGCTGTTAACTTGACTAATCATTATTATATAGATTACTAGTGCTGTTAACTTGACTAATCATCATTATATAGATTACTAGTGCTGTTAACTAATCATCATTATATAGACTAATCATCATATTATATAGATTACTAGTAGATTACTAGTGCTAACTTGACTAATCATTATTATATAGATTACTAGTGCTGTTAGCTTGACTATCATATTATATAGATTACTAGTGCTGTTAACTTGACTAATCATTATTATATAGATTACTAGTGCTGTTAACTTGACTAATCATTATTATATAGATTACTAGTGCTGTTAACTTGACTAATCATTATTATATAGATTACTAGTGCTGTTAACTTGACTAATCATCATTATATAGATTACTAGTGCTGTTAGCTTGACTAATCATTATTATATAGATTACTAGTGCTGTTAACTTGACTAATCATTATTATATAGATTACTAGTGCTGTTAACTTGACTAATCATGCTATTATATAGATTACTAGTGCTGTTAACTTGACTAATCATCATTATATAGATTACTAGTGCTGTTAGCTTGACTAATCATTATTATATAGATTACTAGTGCTGTTAACTTGACTAATCATTATTATATAGATTACTAGTGCTGTTAACTTGACTAATCATTATTATATAGATTACTAGTGCTGTTAACTTGACTAATCATTATTATATAGATTACTAGTGCTGTTAACTTGACTAATCATTATTATATAGATTACTAGTGCTGTTAACTTGACTAATCATTATTATATAGATTACTAGTGCTGTTAACTTGACTAATCATTATTATATAGATTACTAGTGCTGTTAACTTGACTAATCATTATTATATAGATTACTAGTGCTGTTAACTTGACTAATCATTATTATATAGATTACTAGTGCTGTTAACTTGACTAATCATTATTATATAGATTACTAGTGCTGTTAACTTGACTAATCATTATTATATAGATTACTAGTGCTGTTAACTTGACTAATCATTATTATTATAGATTACTAGTGCTGTTAACTTGACTAATCATTATTATATAGATTACTAGTGCTGTTAGCTTGACTAATCATTATTATATAGATTACTAGTGCTGTTAACTTGACTAATCATTATTATATAGATTACTAGTGCTGTTAACTTGACTAATCATTATTATATAGATTACTAGTGCTGTTAACTTGACTAATCATTATTATATAGATTACTAGTGCTGTTAACTTGACTAATCATTATTATATAGATTACTAGTGCTGTTAGCTTGACTAATCATTATTATATAGATTACTAGTGCTGTTAACTTGACTAATCATTATTATATAGATTACTAGTGCTGTTAACTTGACTAATCATTATTATATAGATTACTAGTGCTGTTAACTTGACTAATCATTATTATATAGATTACTAGTGCTGTTAGACTAATCATTATTATATAGATTACTAGTGCTGTTAACTTGACTAATCATTATTATATAGATTACTAGTGCTGTTAACTTGCTTGACTAATCATTATTATATAGATTACTAGTGCTGTTAGCTTGACTAATCATTATTATATAGATTACTAGTGCTGTTAGCTTGACTAATCATTATTATATAGATTACTAGTGCTGTTAACTTGACTAATCATTATTATATAGATTACTAGTGCTGTTAACTTGACTAATCATCATTATTATATAGATTACTAGTGCTGTTAACTTGACTAATCATTATTATATAGATTACTAGTGCTGTTAGCTTGACTAATCATTATTATATAGATTACTAGTGCTGTTAACTTGACTAATCATTATTATATAGATTACTAGTGCTGTTAACTTGACTAATCATTATTATATAGATTACTAGTGCTGTTAACTTAATCTAATCATGCTGTTATTACTAATCAGATTACTAGTGCTGTTAACTTGACTAATCATCATTATATAGATTACTAGTGCTGTTAACTTGACTAATCATTATTATATAGATTACTAGTGCTGTTAACTTGACTAATCATCATTATATAGATTACTAGTGCTGTTAGCTTGACTAATCATCATTATATAGATTACTAGTGCTGTTAACTTGACTAATCATTATTATATAGATTACTAGTGCTGTTAACTTGACTAATCATTATTATATAGATTACTAGTGCTGTTAACTTGACTAATCATCATTATATAGATTACTAGTGCTGTTAACTTGACTAATCATTATTATATAGATTACTAGTGCTGTTAGCTTGACTAATCATTATTATATAGATTACTAGTGCTGTTAACTTGACTAATCATCATTATATAGATTACTAGTGCTGTTAACTTGACTAATCATCATTATATAGATTACTAGTGCTGTTAACTTGACTAATCATTATTATATAGATTACTAGTGCTGTTAACTTGACTAATCATCATTATATAGATTACTAGTGCTGTTAACTTGACTAATCATCATTATATAGATTACTAGTGCTGTTAACTTGACTAATCATCATTATATAGATTACTAGTGCTGTTAACTTGACTAATCATCATTATATAGATTACTAGTGCTGTTAGCTGGACTAATCATCATTATATAGATTACTAGTGCTGTTAACTTGACTAATCATTATTATATAGATTACTAGTGCTGTTAGCTTGACTAATCATTATTATATAGATTACTAGTGCTGTTAACTTGACTAATCATCATTATATAGATTACTAGTGCTGTTAACTTGACTAATCATTATTATATAGATTACTAGTGCTGTTAACTTGACTAATCATCATTATATAGATTACTAGTGCTGTTAACTTGACTAATCATCATTATATAGATTACTAGTGCTGTTAACTTGACTAATCATTATTATATAGATTACTAGTGCTGTTAACTTGACTAATCATTATTATATAGATTACTAGTGCTGTTAACTTGACTAATCATTATTATATAGATTACTAGTGCTGTTAACTTGACTAATCATCATTATATAGATTACTAGTGCTGTTAACTTGACTAATCATCATTATATAGATTACTAGTGCTGTTAACTTGACTAATCATTATTATATAGATTACTAGTGCTGTTAACTTGACTAATCATTATTATATAGATTACTAGTGCTGTTAATTGACTAATCATTATTATATAGATTACTAGTGCTGTTAGCTTGACTAATCATTATTATATAGATTACTAGTGCTGTTAACTTGACTAATCATTATTATATAGATTACTAGTGCTGTTAACTTGACTAATCATTATTATATAGATTACTAGTGCTGTTAGCTTGACTAATCATCATTATATAGATTACTAGTGCTGTTAGCTTGACTAATCATTATTATATAGATTACTAGTGCTGTTAACTTGACTAATCATCATTATATAGATTACTAGTGCTGTTAACTTGACTAATCATTATTGCATAGATTACTAGTGCTGTTAACTTGACTAATCATTATTACATAGATTACTAGTGCTGTTAGCTTGACTAATCATTATTATATAGATTACTAGTGCTGTTAGCTTGACTAATCATTATTATATAGATTACTAGTGCTGTTAGCTTGACTAATCATTATTATATAGATTACTAGTGCTGTTAACTTGACTAATCATCATTATATAGATTACTAGTGCTGTTAACTTGACTAATCATTATTATATAGATTACTAGTGCTGTTAACTTGACTAATCATTATTATATAGATTACTAGTGCTGTTAGCTGGACTAATCATTATTATATAGATTACTAGTGCTGTTAACTTGACTAATCATCATTATATAGATTACTAGTGCTGTTAACTTGACTAATCATTATTATATAGATTACTAGTGCTGTTAACTTGACTAATCATTATAACATAGATTACTAGTGCTGTTAGCTTGACTAATCATCATTATATAGATTACTAGTGCTGTTAACTTGACTAATCATTATTATATAGATTACTAGTGCTGTTAACTTGACTAATCATTATTATATAGATTACTAGTGCTGTTAACTTGACTAATCATTATTATATAGATTACTAGTGCTGTTAACTTGACTAATCATTATTATATAGATTACTAGTGCTGTTAACTTGACTAATCATCATTATATAGATTACTAGTGCTGTTAACTTGACTAATCATTATTATATAGATTACTAGTGCTGTTAACTTGACTAATCATTATTATATAGATTACTAGTGCTGTTAGCTTGACTAATCATTATTATATAGATTACTAGTGCTGTTAACTTGACTAATCATTATTATATAGATTACTAGTGCTGTTAACTTGACTAATCATTATTATATAGATTACTAGTGCTGTTAACTTGACTAATCATTATTGCATAGATTACTAGTGCTGTTAACTTGACTAATCATTATTATATAGATTACTAGTGCTGTTAACTTGACTAATCATTATTGCATAGATTACTAGTGCTGTTAACTTGACTAATCATCATTATATAGATTACTAGTGCTGTTAACTTGACTAATCATTATTATATAGATTACTAGTGCTGTTAACTTGACTAATCATTATTGCATAGATTACTAGTGCTGTTAACTTGACTAATCATTATTACATAGATTACTAGTGCTGTTAGCTTGACTAATCATTATTACATAGATTACTAGTGCTGTTAGCTTGACTAATCATTATTATATAGATTACTAGTGCTGTTAGCTGGATTAATCATTATTATATAGATTACCAGTGCTGTTAACTTGACTAATCATTATTATATAGATTACTAGTGCTGTTAGCTGGACTAATCATATTATATAGATTACTAGTGCTGTTAGCTTGACTAATCATTATTACATAGATTACTAGTGCTGTTAGCTTGACTAATCATTATAAAATAGATTACTAGTGCTGTTAACTTGACTAATCATCATTATATAGATTACTAGTGCTGTTAACTTGACTAATCATTATTATATAGATTACTAGTGCTGTTAACTTGACTAATCATTATTATATAGATTACTAGTGCTGTTAACTTGACTAATCATTATTACATAGATTACTAGTGCTGTTAACTTGACTAATCATTATTATATAGATTACTAGTGCTGTTAACTTGACTAATCATCATTATATAGATTACTAGTGCTGTTAACTTGACTAATCATCATTATATAGATTACTAGTGCTGTTAACTTGACTAATCATCATTATATAGATTACTAGTGCTGTTAACTTGACTAATCATCATTATATAGCTTACTAGTGCTGTTAGCTGGACTAGTCATTATTATATAGATTACTAGTGCTGTTAGCTGGACTAATCATTATTATATAAATTACTAGTGCTGTTAGCTTGATTAATCATCATTATATAGATTACTAGTGCTGTTAACTTGACTAATCATCATTATATAGATTACTAGTGCTGTTAGCTGGACTAATCATCATTATATAGATTACTAGTGCTGTTAGCTGGACTAATCATTATTATATAGATTACTAGTGCTGTTAGCTGGACTAATCATTATTATATAGATTACTAGTGCTGTTAGCTGGACTAATCATTATTATATAGATTACTAGTGCTGTTAACTTGACTAATCATTATTATATAGATTACTAGTGCTGTTAACTGGACTAATCATTATTATATAGATTACTAGTGCTGTTAACTTGACTAATCATCATTATATAGATTACTAGTGCTGTTAACTTGACTAATCATCATTATATAGATTACTAGTGCTGTTAGCTTGACTAATCATCATTATATAGATTACTAGTGCTGTTAACTTGACTAATCATCATTATATAGATTACCAGTGCTGTTAACTTGACTAATAATTATTGCATAGATTACTAGTGCTGTTAACTTGACTAATCATTATTACACAGATTACTAGTGCTGTTAGCTGCACTAATCATTATTATATAGATTACTAGTGCTGTTAACTTGACTAATCATTATTATATAGATTACTAGTGCTGTTAGCTTGACTAATCATTATTATATAGATTACTAGTGCTGTTAACTTGACTAATCATCATTATATAGATTACTAGTGCTGTTAGCTTGACTAATCATCATTATATAGATTACCAGTGCTGTTAACTTGACTAATAATTATTGCATAGATTACTAGTGCTGTTAACTTGACTAATCATTATTATATAGATTACTAGTGCTGTTAGCTGGACTAATCATTATTATATAGATTACTAGTGCTGTTAACTTGACTAATCATCATTATATAGATTACTAGTGCTGTTAACTTGACTAATCATTATTATATAGATTACTAGTGCTGTTAACTTGACTAATCATTATTACATAGATTACTAGTGCTGTTAGCTGGACTAATCATTATTATATAGATTACTAGTGCTGTTAACTTGACTAATCATCATTATATAGATTACTATAGATTACTAGTGCTGTTAGCTTGACTAATCATCATTATATAGATTACTAGTGCTGTTAACTTGACTAATCATTATTATATAGATTACTAGTGCTGTTAACTTGACTAATCATTATTATATAGATTACTAGTGCTGTTAACTTGACTAATCATTATTATATAGATTACTAGTGCTGTTAACTTGACTAATCATCATTATATAGATTACTAGTGCTGTTAACTTGACTAATCATCATTATATAGATTACTAGTGCTGTTAACTTGACTAATCATCATTATATAGATTACTAGTGCTGTTAACTTGACTAATCATTATTATTATAGATTACTAATCATTATTATATAGTGCTGTTAACTTGACTAATCATTATTATATAGATTACTAGTGCTGTTAACTTGACTAATCATTATTATATAGATTACTAGTGCTGTTAACTTGACTAATCATTATTATATAGATTACTAGTGCTGTTAACTTGACTAATCATTATTATATAGATTACTAGTGCTGTTAACTTGACTAATCATTATTATATAGATTACTAGTGCTGTTAACTTGACTAATCATTATTATATAGATTACTAGTGCTGTTAACTTGACTAATCATTATTATATAGATTACTAGTGCTGTTAACTTGACTAATCATTATTATATAGATTACTAGTGCTGTTAACTTGACTAATCATTATTATATAGATTACTAGTGCTGTTAACTTGACTAATCATTATTATATAGATTACTAGTGCTGTTAACTTGACTAATCATTATTATATAGATTACTAGTGCTGTTAACTTGACTTGACTAATCATTATTATATAGATTACTAGTGCTGTTAACTTGACTAATCATTATTATATAGATTACTAGTGCTGTTAACTTGACTAATCATTATTATATAGATTACTAGTGCTGTTAACTTGACTAATCATTATTATATAGATTACTAGTGCTGTTAACTTGACTAATCATTATTATATAGATTACTAGTGCTGTTAACTTGACTAATCATTATTATATAGATTACTAGTGCTGTTAACTTGACTAATCATTATTATATAGATTACTAGTGCTGTTAACTTGACTAATCATTATTATATAGATTACTAGTGCTGTTAACTTGACTAATCATTATTATATAGATTACTAGTGCTGTTAACTTGACTAATCATTATTATATAGATTACTAGTGCTGTTAACTTGACTAATCATTATTATATAGATTACTAGTGCTGTTAACTTGACTAATCATTATTATATAGATTACTAGTGCTGTTAACTTGACTATTATTATATAGATTACTAGTGCTGTTATTGACTAATCATTATTATATAGATTACTAGTGCTGTTTAGATAATCATTATTATATAGATTACTAGTGCTGTTAACTTGACTAATCATTATTATATAGATTACTAGTGCTGTTAACTTGACTAATCATTATTACACAGATTACTAGTGCTGTTAGCTTGACTAATCATTATTATATAGATTACTAGTGCTGTTAACTTGACTAATCATTATTATATAGATTACTAGTGCTGTTAACTTGACTAATCATTATTATATAGATTACTAGTGCTGTTAACTTGACTAATCATTATTATATAGATTACTAGTGCTGTTAACTTGACTTGATTATTATATAGATTACTAGTGCTGTTAACTTGACTAATCAGATTACTAGTGCTGTTAACTTGACTAATCATCATTATATAGATTACTAGTGCTGTTAACTTGACTAATCATTATTATATAGATTACTAGTGCTGTTAGCTTGACTAATCATTATTACATAGATTACTAGTGCTGTTAACTTGACTAATCATTTTTACATAGATTACTAGTGCTGTTAACTTGACTAATCATTATTATATAGATTACTAGTGCTGTTAACTTGACTAATCATTATTATATAGATTACTAGTGCTGTTAACTTGACTAATCATCATTATATAGATTACTAGTGCTGTTAACTTGACTAATCATCATTATATAGATTACTAGTGCTGTTAACTTGACTAATCATCATTATATAGATTACTAGTGCTGTTAACTTGACTAATCATCATTATATAGATTACTAGTGCTGTTAGCTGGACTAATCATTATTATATAGATTACTAGTGCTGTTAGCTGGACTAATCATTATTATATAGATTACTAGTGCTGTTAACTTGACTAATCATTATTATATAGATTACTAGTGCTGTTAGCTTGACTAATCATCATTATATAGATTACTAGTGCTGTTAACTTGACTAATCATCATTATATAGATTACTAGTGCTGTTAGCTGGACTAATCATTATTATATAGATTACTAGTGCTGTTAGCTGGTCTAATCATTATTATATAGATTACTAGTGCTGTTAACTTGACTAATCATTATTACATAGATTACTAGTGCTGTTAGCTGGACTAATCATTATTATATAGATTACTAGTGCTGTTAACTTGACTAATCATCATTATATAGATTACTAGTGCTGTTAACTTGACTAATCATTATTATATAGATTACTAGTGCTGTTACCTTGACTAATCATAATTATATAGATTACTAGTGCTGTTAGCTTGACTAATCATCATTATATAGATTACTAGTGCTGTTAACTTGACTAATCATCATTATATAGATTACTAGTGCTGTTAACTTGACTAATCATCATTATATAGATTACTAGTGCTGTTAGCTTGACTAATCATCATTATATAGATTACTAGTGCTGTTAACTTGACTAATCATCATTATATAGATTACTAGTGCTGTTAACTTGACTAATAATTATTGCATAGATTACTAGTGCTGTTAACTTGACTAATCATTATTACATAGATTACTAGTGCTGTTAACTTGACTAATCATTATTACATAGATTACTAGTGCTGTTAACTTGACTAATCATTATTACACAGATTACTAGTGCTGTTAACTTGACTAATCATTATTATATAGATTACTAGTGCTGTTAGCTTGACTAATCATTATTATATAGATTACTAGTGCTGTTAACTTGACTAATCATTATTATATAGATTACTAGTGCTGTTAGCTGGACTAATCATTATTATATAGATTACTAGTGCTGTTAACTTGACTAATCATTATTACACAGATTACTAGTGCTGTTAACTTGACTAATAATTATTGCATAGATTACTAGTGCTGTTGACTTGACTAATCATTATTGCATAGATTACTAGTGCTGTTGACTTGACTAATCATTATTATATAGATTACTAGTGCTGTTAACTTGACTAATCATTATTATATAGATTACTAGTGCTGTTAACTTGATTAATCATTATTGCATAGATTACTAGTGCTGTTAACTTGACTAATCATCATTATATAGATTACCAGTGCTGTTAACTTGACTAATAATTATTGCATAGATTACTAGTGCTGTTAACTTGAC
This sequence comes from Tachypleus tridentatus, assembly GCF_004210375.1. Classification (NCBI taxonomy): domain Eukaryota; kingdom Metazoa; phylum Arthropoda; class Merostomata; order Xiphosura; family Limulidae; genus Tachypleus; species Tachypleus tridentatus. The sequence goes on from NC_134834.1 coordinate 19,876,734, forward strand.
TAATCATTATTGCATAGATTACTAGTGCTGTTAACTTGACTAATCATTATTACACAGATTACTAGTGCTGTTAACTTGACTAATCATTATTATATAGATTACTAGTGCTGTTAGCTTGACTAATCATTATTATATAGATTACTAGTGCTGTTAACTTGACTAATCATTATTACACAGATTACTAGTGCTGTTAGCTTGACTAATCATTATTATATAGATTACTAGTGCTGTTAGCTTGACTAATCATTATTATATAGATTAATAGTGCTGTTAACTTGACTAATCATTATTACACAGATTACTAGTGCTGTTAACTTGACTAATCATTATTATATAGATTACTAGTGCTGTTAGCTTGACTAATCATTATTATATAGATTAATAGTGCTTTTAGCTTGACTAATCATTATTATATAGATTACTAGTGCTGTTAGCTTGACTAATCATTATTATATAGATTACTAGTGCTGTTAACTTGACTAATCATTATTATATAGATTACTAGTGCTGTTAACTTGACTAATCATCATTATATAGATTACTCATGCTGTTAGCTTGACTAATCATTATTATATAGATTACTAGTGCTGTTAACTTGACTAATCATTATTTGTAATTTCTTGTTTTGAACTGAGTGATATTTATATTTAATGTTGACGAATTGATTGAGTTTTACTATTATGTTCTTAAAAGAATCAACTTATATCAGGTTTTAAACTCCAGAAAATCCAGGGGGGATAAAGAACAGAGAGAGCCGATGGCAGCCGTCGCTGAATATCGTTTTTATTAATTTGATTAAGAGAAAGTGGACTAAGAGACGATCCGACTGTCGTATCTAACCCGAAGCCACTGGGTTAGAATCGCTTTATGATTATTCATTCTCCAAAGGAAAACACAAACACTGCCATTAATAACTACATATACATTATTAGTTTGTGTAAGAACTATTGGAGTTGTTAATAACTAAATATACATTATTAGTTTGTGTAAGAACTCTTGGAGTTGTTAATAACTACATATACATTATTAGTTTGTGTAAGAACTGTTGGAGTTGTTAATAACTAAATATACATTATTACTTTGTGTAAGAACTGTTGGAGTTGTTAATAACTAAATATACATTATTACTTTGTGTAAGAACTATTGGAGTTGTTAATAACTAAATATACATTATTACTTTGTGTAAGAACTGTTGGAGTTGTTAATAACTACATATACATTATTAGTTTGTGTAAGAACTATTGGAGTTGTTAATAACTAAATATACATTATTTGTTTGTGTAGGAACTATTAAAGTTGTTCATAACTAAATATACATTATTAGTTTGTGTAGGAACTGTTGGAGTTGTTAATAACTAAATATACCTTATTACTTTGTGTAAAAACTATTGGAGTTGTTAATAACTAAATATACATTATTACTTTGTGTAAAAACTGTTGGAGTTGTTAATAACTAAATATACATTATTACTTTGTGTAAGAACTGTTGGAGTTGTTAATAACTAAATATACATTATTACTTTGTGTGAAAACTGTCGGGTTGTTAATAACTAAATATACATTATTACTTTGTGTAAGAACTGTTGGAGTTGTTAATAATTAAATATGCATTATTACCTTGTGTAAGAACTATTGGGTTGTTAATAACTAAATATACATTATTACTTTGTGTAAGAACTGTTGGAGTTGTTAATAACTAAATATACATTATTACTTTGTGTAAGAACTGTTGGAGTTGTTAATAACTAAATATACATTATTACTTTGTGTAAGAACTATTGGGTTGTTAATAACTAACTATACATTATTACTTTGTGTAAGAACTGTTGTAGTTGTTAATAACTAAATATACATTATTACTTTGTGTAAAAACTGTTGGAGTTGTTAATAACTAAATATACATTATTACTTTGTGTAAGAACTGTTGGAGTTGTTAATAACTAAATATACATTATTACTTTGTGTAAGAACTGTTGGAGATGTTAATAACTAAATATACATTATTACTTTGTGTAAGAACTGTTGGAGTTGTTAATAACTAAATATACATTATTACTTTGTGTAAGAACTGTTGGAGTTGTTAATAACTAAATACACATTATTACTTTGTGTAAAAACTGTTGGAGTTGTTAATAACTAAATATACATTATTACTTTGTGTAAGAACTGTTGGAGTTGTTAATAACTAAATATACATTATTAGTTTGTGTAAGAACTGTTGGAGTTGTTAATAACTAAATATACATTATTACTTTGTGTAAGAACTGTTGGGTTGTTAATAACTAAATATACATTATTACTTTGTGTAAGAACTGTTGGAGTTGTTAATAACTAAATACACCTTATTACTTTGTATAAAACTGTTGGAGTTGTTAATAACTAAATATACATTATTACTTTGTGTAAGAACTGTTGGGTTGTTAATAACTAAATATACATTATTAGTTTGTGTAAGAACTGTTGGAGTTGTTAATAACTAAATATACATTATTACTTTGTGTAAGAACTGTTGGAGTTGTTAATACCTAAATATACATTATTACTTTGTGTAAAAACTGTTGGAGTTGTTAATAACTAAATATACATTATTACTTTGTGTAAAAACTGTTGGAGTTGTTAATAACTAAATATACATTATTACTTTGTGTAAGAACTATTGGAGTTGTTAATAACTAAATATACATTATTACTTTGTGTAAGAACTGTTGGGTTGTTAATAACTACATATACATTATTAGTTTGTGTCACGAACTATTGGAGTTGTTAATAACTAAATATACATTATTACTTTGTGTAAGAACTGTTGGAGTTGTTAATAACTAAATATACCTTATTACTTTGTGTAAAAACTCTTGGAGTTGTTAATAACTACATATACATTATAAGTTTGTGTAAAAACTGTTGTAGTTGTTAATAACTAAATATACATTATTACTTAGTGTAAAAACTGTTGGAGTTGTTAATAACTAAATATACATTATTACTTTGTGTAAGAACTGTTGGAGTTGTTAATAACTAAATATACATTATTACTTTGTGTAAGAACTGTTGGAGTTGTTAATAACTAAATATACATTATTACCTTGTGTAAAAACTGTTGGAGTTGTTAATAACTAAATATACATTATTACTTTGTGTAAGAACTGTTGGGTTGTTAATAACTAAATATACATTATTAGTTTGTGTAAGAACTGTTGGAGTTGTTAATAACTAAATATACATTATTACTTTGTGTAAGAACTGTTGGAGTTGTTAATAACTAAATATACATTATTACCTTGTGTAAAACTGTTGGAGTTGTTAATAACTAAATATACATTATTACCTTGTGTAAAACTGTTGGAGTTGTTAATAACTAAATATACATTATTACTTTGTGTAAGAACTGTTGGAGTTGTTAATAACTAAATATACATTATTAGTTTGTGTAAGAACTGTTGGGTTGTTAATAACTAAATATACATTATTACTTTGTGTAAGAACTGTTGGAGTTGTTAATAACTAAATATACATTATTACTTTGTGTAAGAACTGTTGGAGTTGTTAATAACTACATATACATTATTAGTTTGTGTAAGAACCGTTGGGTTGTTAATAACTAAATATACATTATTACTTTGTGTAAGAACTGTTGGAGTTGTTAATAACTAAATATACATTATTACTTTGTGTAAGAACCGTTGGAGTTGTTAATAACTAAATATACATTATTACTTTGTGTAAGAACCGTTGGAGTTGTTAATAACTAAATATACATTATTACTTTGTGTAAGAACTGTTGGGTTGTTAATAACTAAATATACATTATTACTTTGTGTAAGAACTGTTGGAGTTGTTAATAACTAAATACACATTATTACTTTGTATAAAAACTGTTGGAGTTGTTAATAACTAAATATACATTATTACTTTGTGTAAGAACTGTTGGAGTTGTTAATAACTAAATATACATTATTAGTTTGTGTAAGAACTGTTGGAGTTGTTAATAACTAAATATACATTATTACTTTGTGTAAGAACTGTTGGAGTTGTTAATACCTAAATATACATTATTACTTTGTGTAAAAACTGTTGGAGTTGTTAATAACTAAATATACATTATTACTTTGTGTAAAAACTGTTGGAGTTGTTAATAACTAAATATACATTATTACTTTGTGTAAGAACTATTGGAGTTGTTAATAACTAAATATGCATTATTACTTTGTGTAAGAACTGTTGGAGTTGTTAATAACTACATATACATTATTAGTTTGTGTACGAACTATTGGAGTTGTTAATAACTAAATATACATTATTACTTTGTGTAAGAACTGTTGGAGTTGTTAATAACTAAATATACCTTATTACTTTGTGTAAAAACTATTGGAGTTGTTAATAACTAAATATACATTATTACTTTGTGTAAAAACTGTTGTAGTTGTTAATAACTAAATATACATTATTACTTAGTGTAAAAACTGTTGGAGTTGTTAATAACTAAATATACATTATTACTTTGTGTAAGAACTGTTGGAGTTGTTAATAACTAAATATACATTATTACTTTGTGTAAGAACTGTTGGAGTTGTTAATAACTAAATATACATTATTACCTTGTGTAAAAACTGTTGGAGTTGTTAATAACTAAATATACATTATTACTTTGTGTAAGAACTGTTGGAGTTGTTAATAACTAAATATACATTATTAGTTTGTGTAAGAACTGTTGGAGTTGTTAATAACTAAATATACATTATTACTTTGTGTAAGAACTGTTGGAGTTGTTAATAACTAAATATACATTATTACCTTGTGTAAAAACTGTTGGAGTTGTTAATAACTAAATATACATTATTACCTTGTGTAAAAACTGTTGGAGTTGTTAATAACTAAATATACATTATTACTTTGTGTAAGAACTGTTGGAGTTGTTAATAACTAAATATACATTATTAGTTTGTGTAAGAACTGTTGGAGTTGTTAATAACTAAATATACATTATTACTTTGTGTAAGAACTGTTGGAGTTGTTAATAACTAAATATACATTATTACTTTGTGTAAGAACTGTTGGAGTTGTTAATAACTACATATACATTATTAGTTTGTGTAAGAACCGTTGGAGTTGTTAATAACTAAATATACATTATTACTTTGTGTAAGAACTGTTGGAGTTGTTAATAACTAAATATACATTATTACTTTGTGTAAGAACCGTTGGAGTTGTTAATAACTAAATATACATTATTACTTTGTGTAAGAACCGTTGGAGTTGTTAATAACTAAATATACATTATTACTTTGTGTAAGAACTGTTGGAGTTGTTAATAACTAAATATACATTATTACTTTGTGTTAGAACTGTTGGAGTTGTTAATAACTAAATATACATTATTACTTTGTGTAAGAACTGTTGGAATGTTTAATAACTAAATATACATTATTACTTTGTGTAAGAACTGTTGGAGTTGTTAATAACTAAATATACATTATTACTTTGTGTGAGAACTGTTGGAGTTGTTAATAACTAAATATACATTATTACTTTGTGTAAAAACTGTTGGAGTTGTTAATAACTAAATATACCTTATTAGTTTGTGTAAGAACTGTTGGAGTTGTTAATAACTAAATGTACATTATTACTTTGTGTAAGAACTGTTGGAGTTGTTAATAACTAAATATACATTATTACTTTGTGTAAGAACTGTTGGAGTTGTTAATAACTAAATATACATTATTACTTTGTGTAAGAACTGTTGGAGTTGTTAATAACTAAATATACATTATTACTTTGTGTAAGAACTGTTGGAGTTGTTAATAACTACATATACATTATTACTTTGTGTAAGAACTGTTGGAGATGTTAATAACTACATATACATTATTACTTTGTGTAAGAACTGTTGGAGTTGTTAATAACTAAATATACATTATTACTTTGTGTAAGAACTGTTGGAGATGTTAATAACTACATATACATTATTACTTTGTGTAAGAACTATTGGAGTTGTTAATAACTAAATATACATTATTACTTTGTGTAAGAACTGTTGGAGTTGTTAATAACTACATATACATTATTAGTTTGTGTAAGAACTATTGGAGTTGTTAATAACTAAATATACATTATTAGTTTGTGTAAGAACTCTTGGAGTTGTTAATAACTACATATACATTATTAGTTTGTGTAAGAACTGTTGGAGTTGTTAATAACTAAATATACATTATTACTTTGTGTAAGAACTGTTGGAGTTGTTAATAACTAAATATACATTATTACTTTGTGTAAGAACTATTGGAGTTGTTAATAACTAAATATACATTATTACTTTGTGTAAGAACTGTTGGAGTTGTTAATAACTACATATACATTATTAGTTTGTGTAAGAACTATTGGAGTTGTTAATAACTAAATATACATTATTTGTTTGTGTAGGAACTATTAAAGTTGTTCATAACTAAATATACATTATTAGTTTGTGTAGGAACTATTGGAGTTGTTAATAACTAAATATACATTATTACTTTGTGTAAAAACTGTTGGAGTTGTTAATAACTAAATATACATTATTACTTTGTGTAAGAACTGTTGGAGTTGTTAATAACTAAATATACATTATTACTTTGTGTGAAAACTGTCGGAGTTGTTAATAACTAAATATACATTATTACTTTGTGTAAGAACTGTTGGAGTTGTTAATAATTAAATATGCATTATTACCTTGTGTAAGAACTATTGGAGTTGTTAATAACTAAATATACATTATTACTTTGTGTAAGAACTGTTGGAGTTGTTAATAACTAAATATACATTATTACTTTGTGTAAGAACTGTTGGAGTTGTTAATAACTAAATATACATTATTACTTTGTGTAAGAACTATTGGAGTTGTTAATAACTAACTATACATTATTACTTTGTGTAAGAACTGTTGTAGTTGTTAATAACTAAATATACATTATTACTTTGTGTAAAAACTGTTGTAGTTGTTAATAACTAAATATACATTATTACTTTGTGTAAGAACTGTTGGAGTTGTTAATAACTAAATATACATTATTACTTTGTGTAAGAACTGTTGGAGATGTTAATAACTAAATATACATTATTACTTTGTGTAAGAACTGTTGGAGTTGTTAATAACTAAATATACATTATTACTTTGTGTAAGAACTGTTGGAGTTGTTAATAACTAAATACACATTATTACTTTGTGTAAAAACTGTTGGAGTTGTTAATAACTAAATATACATTATTACTTTGTGTAAGAACTGTTGGAGTTGTTAATAACTAAATATACATTATTAGTTTCTGTAAGAACTGTTGGAGTTGTTAATAACTAAATATACATTATTACTTTGTGTAAGAACTGTTGGAGTTGTTAATAACTAAATATACATTATTACTTTGTGTAAGAACTGTTGGAGTTGTTAATAACTAAATACACATTATTACTTTGTATAAAAACTGTTGGAGTTGTTAATAACTAAATATACATTATTACTTTGTGTAAGAACTGTTGGAGTTGTTAATAACTAAATATACATTATTAGTTTGTGTAAGAACTGTTGGAGTTGTTAATAACTAAATATACATTATTACTTTGTGTAAGAACTGTTGGAGTTGTTAATACCTAAATATACATTATTACTTTGTGTAAAAACTGTTGGAGTTGTTAATAACTAAATATACATTATTACTTTGTGTAAAAACTGTTGGAGTTGTTAATAACTAAATATACATTATTACTTTGTGTAAGAACTATTGGAGTTGTTAATAACTAAATATGCATTATTACTTTGTGTAAGAACTGTTGGAGTTGTTAATAACTACATATACATTATTAGTTTGTGTACGAACTATTGGAGTTGTTAATAACTAAATATACATTATTACTTTGTGTAAGAACTGTTGGAGTTGTTAATAACTAAATATACATTATTACCTTGTGTAAAAACTGTTGGAGTTGTTAATAACTAAATATACATTATTACTTTGTGTAAGAACTGTTGGAGTTGTTAATAACTAAATATACATTATTAGTTTGTGTAAGAACTGTTGGAGTTGTTAATAACTAAATATACATTATTACTTTGTGTAAGAACTGTTGGAGTTGTTAATAACTAAATATACATTATTACCTTGTGTAAAAACTGTTGGAGTTGTTAATAACTAAATATACATTATTACCTTGTGTAAAAACTGTTGGAGTTGTTAATAACTAAATATACATTATTACTTTGTGTAAGAACTGTTGGGTTGTTAATAACTAAATATACATTATTACTTTGTGTAAGAACTGTTGGAGTTGTTAATAACTAAATATACATTATTACTTTGTGTAAGAACTGTTGGAGTTGTTAATAACTAAATATACATTATTACTTTGTGTAAGAACTGTTGGAGTTGTTAATAACTAAATACACATTATTACTTTGTGTAAAAACTGTTGGAGTTGTTAATAACTAAATATACATTATTACTTTGTGTAAGAACCGTTGGAGTTGTTAATAACTAAATATACATTATTACTTTGTGTAAGAACTGTTGGAGTTGTTAATAACTAAATATACATTATTACTTTGTGTAAGAACCGTTGGAGTTGTTAATAACTAAATATACATTATTACTTTGTGTAAGAACTATTGGAGTTGTTAATAACTAAATATACATTACTACTTTGTGTAAAAACTGTTGGAGTTGTTAATAACTAAATATACATTATTAGTTTGTGTAAGAACTGTTGGAGTTGTTAATAACTAAATATACATTATTACTTTGTTAATAACTAAATATACATTATTACTTTGTGTAAGAACTGTTGGAGTTGTTAATAACTAAATACACATTATTACTTTGTGTAAAAACTGTTGGAGTTGTTAATAACTAAATATACATTATTACTTTGTGTAAGAACTGTTGGAGTTGTTAATAACTAAATATACATTATTAGTTTGTGTAAGAACTGTTGGAGTTGTTAATAACTAAATATACATTATTACTTTGTGTAAGAACTGTTGGAGTTGTTAATAACTAAATATACATTATTACTTTGTGTATGAACTGTTGGAGTTGTTAATAACTAAATACACATTATTACTTTGTATAAAAACTGTTGGAGTTGTTAATAACTAAATATACATTATTACTTTGTGTAAGAACTGTTGGAGTTGTTAATAACTAAATATACATTATTAGTTTGTGTAAGAACTGTTGGAGTTGTTAATAACTAAATATACATTATTACTTTGTGTAAGAACTGTTGGAGTTGTTAATAACTAAATATACATTATTACTTTGTGTAAAAACTGTTGGAGTTGTTAGTAACTAAATATACATTATTACTTTGTGTAAAACTGTTGGAGTTGTTAATAACTAAATATACATTATTACTTTGTGTAAGAACTATTGGAGTTGTTAATAACTAAATATACATTATTACTTTGTGTAAGAACTGTTGGAGTTGTTAATAACTAAATATACATTATTAGTTTGTGTACGAACTATTGGAGTTGTTAATAACTAAATATACATTATTACTTTGTGTAAGAACTGTTGGAGTTGTTAATAACTAAATATACCTTATTACTTTGTGTAAAAACTATTGGAGTTGTTAATAACTAAATATACATTATTACTTTGTGTAAAAACTGTTGTAGTTGTTAATAACTAAATATACATTATTACTTAGTGTAAAAACTGTTGGAGTTGTTAATAACTAAATATACATTATTACTTTGTGTAAGAACTGTTGGAGTTGTTAATAACTAAATATACATTATTACTTTGTGTAAGAACTGTTGGAGTTGTTAATAACTAAATATACATTATTACCTTGTGTAAAAACTGTTGGAGTTGTTAATAACTAAATATACATTATTACTTTGTGTAAGAACTGTTGGAGTTGTTAATAACTAAATATACATTATTAGTTTGTGTAAGAACTGTTGGAGTTGTTAATAACTAAATATACATTATTACTTTGTGTAAGAACTGTTGGAGTTGTTAATAACTAAATATACATTATTACCTTGTGTAAAACTGTTGGAGTTGTTAATAACTAAATATACATTATTACCTTGTGTAAAAACTGTTGGAGTTGTTAATAACTAAATATACATTATTACTTTGTGTAAGAACCGTTGGAGTTGTTAATAACTAAATATACATTATTACTTTGTGTAAGAACTGTTGGAGTTGTTAATAACTAAATATACATTATTACTTTGTGTAAGAACCGTTGGAGTTGTTAATAACTAAATATACATTATTACTTTGTGTAAGAACTGTTGGAGTTGTTAATAACTAAATATACATTATTACTTTGTGTAAGAACTGTTGAGTTGTTAATAACTAAATATACATTATTACTTTGTGTAAGAACTGTTGGAGTTGTTAATAACTAAATATACATTATTACTTTGTGTAAGAACTGTTGGAGTTGTTAATAACTAAATACACATTATTACTTTGTGTAAAAACTGTTGGAGTTGTTAATAACTAAATATACATTATTACTTTGTGTAAGAACCGTTGGAGTTGTTAATAACTAAATATACATTATTACTTTGTGTAAGAACTGTTGGAGTTGTTAATAACTAAATATACATTATTACTTTGTGTAAGAACCGTTGGAGTTGTTAATAACTAAATATACATTATTACTTTGTGTAAGAACTGTTGGAGTTGTTAATAACTAAATATACATTATTACTTTGTGTAAGAACTGTTGGAGTTGTTAATAACTAAATATACATTATTACTTTGTGTATGAACTGTTGGAGTTGTTAATAACTAAATATACATTATTACTTTGTGTAAAAACTGTTGGAGTTGTTAATAACTAAATATACATTATTACTTTGTGTAAGAACTATTGGAGTTGTTAATAACTAAATATACATTATTACTTTGTGTAAGAACTGTTGGAGTTGTTAATAACTAAATATACCTTATTACTTTGTGTAAAAACTATTGGAGTTGTTAATAACTAAATATACATTATTACTTTGTGTAAAAACTGTTGGAGTTGTTAATAACTAGACATACATTATTACTTTGTGTAAGAACTGTTGGAGTTGTTAATAACTAAATATACATTATTACTTTGTGTAAGAACTGTTGGAGTTGTTAATAACTAAATATACATTATTACTTTGTGTAAGAACTGTTGGAGTTGTTAATAACTAAATATACATTATTACTTTGTGTAAGAACTGTTGGAGTTGTTAATAACTAAATATACATTATTACTTTGTGTAAAAACTGTTGGAGTTGTTAATAACTAAATATACATTATTACTTTGTGTAAAAACTGTTGGAGTTGTTAATAACTAAATATACATTATTACTTTGAGAAAGAACTGTTGGAGTTGTTAATAACTAAATATACATTATTACTCTGTGTAAAAACTGTTGGAGTTGTTAATAACTACATATACATTATTACTCTGTGTAAAAACTGTTGGAGTTGTTAATAACTACATATACATTATTAGTTTGTGTAAGAACTATTGGAGTTGTTAATAACTAAATATACATTATTAGTTTGTGTAGGAACTATTGGAGTTGTGAATAACTAAATATACATTATTACTTTGTGTAAAAACTGTTGTAGTTGTTAATAACTACATATACATTATTAGTTTGTGTAAAAACTGTTGGAGTTGTTAATAACTAAATATACATTATTAGTTTGTGTAAGAACTGTTGGAGTTGTTAATAACTAAATATACATTATTAGTTTGTGTAAGAACTATTCGAGTTGTTAATAACTACATATACATTATTAGTTTGTGTAAGAACTATTGGAGTTGTTAATAACTAAATATACATTATTACTTTGTGTAAGAACTGTTGGAGTTGTTAATAACTAAATATACATTATTACTTTGTGTAAGAACTGTTGGAGTTGTTAATAATTAAATATACATTATTACTTTGTGTGAGAACTGTTGGAGCTGTTAATAACTAAATATACATTATTACTTTGTGTAAGAACTGTTGGAGTTGTTAATAACTAAATATACATTATTAGTTTGTGTAAGAACTATTCGAGTTGTTAATAACTACATATACATTATTAGTTTGTGTAAGAACTGTTGGAGTTGTTAATAACTAAATATACATTATTACTTTGTGTAAGAACTGTTGGAGTTGTTAATAACTAAATATACATTATTACTTTGTGTGAGAACTGTTGGAGTTGTTAATAACTACATGTACATTATTACTTTGTGTAAGAACTGTTGGAGTTGTTAATAACTAAATATACATTATTACTTTGTGTAAGAACTGTTGGAGTTGTTAATAACTAAATATACATTATTACTTTGTGTAAGAACTGTTGGAGTTGTTAATAACTAAATATACATTATTACTTTGTGTAAGAACTGTTGGAGTTGTTAATAACTAAATATACATTATTACTTTGTGTAAGAACTGTTGGAGTTGTTAATAACTAAATATACATTATTACTTTGTGTAAGAACTGTTGGAGTTGTTAATAACTAAATATACATTATTACTTTGTGTAAAAACTGTTGGAGTTGTTAATAACTAAATATACATTATTACTTTGTGTAAGAACTGTTGGAGTTGTTAATAACTAAATATACATTATTACTTTGTGTAAGAACTGTTGGAGTTGTTAATAACTAAATATACATTATTACTTTGTGTAAAAACTGTTGGAGTTGTTAATAACTAAATATACATTATTACTTTGTGTAAGAACTGTTGGAGTTGTTAATAATTAAATATACATTATTACTTTGTGTAAGAACTGAGGGAGTTGTTAATAACTAAATATACATTATTACTTTGTGTAAGAACTGTTGGAGTTGTTAATAACTAAATATACATTATTACTTTGTGTAAGAACTGTTGGAGTTGTTAATAACTAAATATACATTATTAGTTTGTGTAAGAACTGTTGGAGGTGTTAATAACTACATATACATTATTAGTTTGTGTAAGAACTGTTGGAGTTGTTAATAACTACATATACATTATTAGTTTGTGTAAGAACTGTTGGAGTTGTTAATAACTAAATATACATTATTATTTTGTGTAAGAACTGTTGGAGTTATTAATAACTAAATATACATTATTAGTTTGTGTAAGAACTATTGGAGCTGTTAATAACTAAATATACATTATTACTTTGTGTAAGAACTGTTGGAGTTGTTAATAACTAAATATACATTATTACTTTGTGTAAGAACTGTTGGAGTTGTTAATAACTAAATATACATTATTACTTTGTGTAAGAACTTTTGGAGTTGTTAATAACTAAATATACATTATTACTTTGTGTAAGAACTGTTGGAGTTGTTAATAACTAAATATACATTATTAGTTTGTGTAAGAACTGTTGGAGTTGTTAATAACTACATATACATTATTACTTTATGTAAGAACTATTGGAGTTGTTAATAACTAAATATACATTATTACCTTGTGTAAGAACTGTTGGAGTTGTTAATTACTACATGTACATTATTACTTTGTGTAAGAACTGTTGGAGTTGTTATTAACTAAATATACATTATTAGTTTGTGTAAGAACTGTTGGAGTTGTTAATAACTACATATACATTATTACTTTGTGTAAGAACTATTGGAGCTGTTAATAACTAAATATACATTATTACCTTGTGTTAGAACTGTTGGAGTTGTTAATAACTAAATATACATTATTACTTTGTGTTAGAACTGTTGGAGTTGTTAATAACTAAATATACTTTATTACTTTGTGTAAGAACTTGATACCAGAACAGAAACTTCTGTTCATGGTGCTATAGATTCGACTTCTCTTACATCGCTTAAATCCGGAGTTGAATCCCCAAGAGAGACAAAATGCAAATAATCTGTTGAGCAGTTTTGTACGCTAAAAATACAAAAACATTAATTTTTACTCACAGCTGTACATACTCAGTGTCATAAAAAGAAAAAAAACGTTTTATGTTGAGACGAAATCACAAAATCAAGTTTGCGATACTCGTATATTTACGACGTATTCTGCGACAACTTAGTGTGACAAATGACAATTTACATGTAAGCCTGTTAGATTTAAGTATAGATGAAAAAAGATTTAATTATTTTATATTTAGAGAAAAGTACACGTTATGTGAAACATGTTTAGTGATTTGTCTTTTATTTTAATTCTATGCGCAGCTCCATGAAAATGAATTAAACAGGCTAAAAACGTGACATATTTATTACCTACTTCTAAACCGACACTTAATAAATACTGTGATAAACACTCTGATTGATTTAAGCTATTTCTGTGCTTCGTTCAGGCAATTTGGAGCCAAATGTTCCAAATGTGGCAGAACAATACAGTCAACAGACTGGGTACGGCGGGCACGTGAGCAGGTTTACCACTTAGCTTGTTTTGCCTGTGATTCTTGCAAGAGACAGTTATCAACAGGAGAGGAGTTTGCTTTATATGACAACAGGGTGCTCTGTAAAACACATTACTTAGAATTCCTTGAAGGAAACAACGCCTCCAATGACGGTGAGTGATCTTTTTTTGTTGTTACTAGAAAGTTGAAATATTCATAAAAAATGGGGTCAGTGATCTTTTTTGTTGTTACTAGAAAGTTGAAATATTCATAAAAAATGGGGTCAGTGATCTTTTTTGTTGTTACTAGAAAGTTGAAATATTCATAAAAAATGGGGTCAGTGATCTTTTTTTGTTGTTACTAGAAAGTTGAAATATTCATAAAAAATGGGGTCAGTGATCTTTTTTGTTGTTACTAGAAAGTTGAAATATTCATAAAAAATGGGGTCAGTGATCTTTTTGTTGTTACTAGAAAGTTGAAATATTCATAAAAATGGGGTCAGTGATCTTTTTTGTTGTTACTAGAAAGTTGAAATATTCATAAAAATAGGGTCAGTGATCTTTTTTGTTGTTACTAGAAAGTTGAAATATTCATAAAAATGGGGTCAGTGATCTTTTGTTGTTACTAGAAAGTTGAAATATTCATAAAAAATGGGGTCAGTGATCTTTTTGTTGTTACTAGAAAGTTGAAATATTCATAAAAAATGGGGTCAGTGATATTTTTGTTGTTACTAGAAAGTTGAAATATTCATAAAAATGGGGTCAGTGATCTTTTTTGTTGTTACTAGAAAGTTGAAATATTCATAAAAAATGGGGTCAGTGATCTTTTTTGTTGTTAGTAGAAAGTTGAAATATTCATAAAAAATGGGGTCAGTGATCTTTTTTGTTGTTACTAGAAAGTTGAAATATTCATAAAAAATGGGGTCAGTGATCTTTTTTGTTGTTAGTAGAAAGTTGAAATATTCATAAAAAATGGGGTCAGTGATCTTTTTTGTTGTTACTAGAAAGTTGAAATATTCATAAAAAATGGGGTCAGTGATCTTTTTTTGTTGTTACTAGAAAGTTGAAATATTCATAAAAAATGGGGTCAGTGATCTTTTTGTTGTTACTAGAAAGTTGAGATATTCATAAAAATGGGGTCGGTGATATTTTTGTTGTCACTAGAAGGTTGAGATATTCATAAAAAATGGGGTCAGTGATCTTTTTTGTTGTTACTAGGAGGTTTTTAAATATTCATATAAAAGTTCAGTCATCCTGTTAAAAAAATCAGAATAGTAATTAATTTGTAAATTACGCTTCATAAGTTTATACAAAATGTCTCAGTTCCCACTGCTTCCCCATCCGCTGACTCAGCGGTAACTTTATAAGCTTTTATTTCAAAGCCCTTGGTTTGACTCCCTGAGGTTGACACACTGTAGATAGTCTAATGTGTGTGATTTTACTTTAATAACAATTCGCCAGTCAACAAACTATGACTAAGTTATGACTGGGACTGCTGTTTGGAGATAGCTGAATTTTCTTGTTTATTTTAATGACTTTAAAATCTGATAGGTCTCTAGGTTGGACAACGGTAAGCTAAATTGTAAAATTCGAGGTTCGATTTCCTGCGGTAGACACAGCAGATAGAATAGATGTGCCTAGTAAAACTGTGAAAAGAGTTACTGAAAATGTGTAACGCCAACTTGGAAGTTTAGATATTGTAGTTGAAATGAGATATATTCCTGAAAGCTGTTATAGTAAATGAATAAAACAAATTTTGCATATATATTCATTAATTTGTTGTTTACGAAAAGTTTGTTGAAATGTGTCCCGAGTTTATTGACTATGTTTTGGTAGCATATCAAACGGCTCGGCATGGCCTGGTGGTTAAGGCAGACGAGTCTGTATCTGAAGGTCGCGGGTCCGAATCCCCGTCACACCAAACATGCTCGCCATTTTAGCCGTCGGGACGTTATAATGTCACGATCAATCCCAGTATTCGTTAGTAAAAAGTGTAGCTCAAAAGTTGTCGGTGGGTGATGATAACTAGCTGCCTTCCCTCTAGTCTTACACTGCTAAATTAGGGACAGCTAGCGCAGATAGCCCTCGTGTAGCTTTGCGCGAAATTCAAAACAAAGTTTATCGAATCAAAGACTGCGAAGTTTATTTTTATAATAAATAAAAACATGTTACTTGAAATAAAATTACAAATAGACCCTAAAAGAACCTTTTTCCTACCATAAGAGAGATTTTGTTCGTCCTTAAGGTTCTGCAGTAAGCACATTGTGAACATTGCAGTCATACTTTTGATTCATTGTAAACATTCTAGTTATAAGTTTCTCATCATTATTCGAAATGTTTTCGCGGCACAACAAAATTTACATGTTGTGTTTATTTATTGTTAACAACATGCATATGGGAGTGCTTGTTTTATTCTGTTTAATATATAGTTAATAGCTGATCCAAAGATATTAGATTAATATTTCAAACTTCGTTATAACTGTTTTGTTAACTCTGGTATAATGACACGCTATTCAAAAAACCATCGGGGAATGAGAAGAGTTATCGATATTTTATCTATGACACAATGTTGTTAGATAATATCAGAGACCCTTCCCAGTGTTATGTCAGATTGTCGATCATGTGGGCTGACATGCACATTTCAGTTCTGTACAAAGGTGAAGGTAACACAATCTATTCTAATTTAGGAAAACAACGGTAGGATATTGAAAGGAGTCCACATTGAAAGAGAAACATTCAAATACTTCGACGAAAACATCTAGAGATTTCCATGACCATGAGGGAAATAGGTCATCCAGGTGCTGGTTAAAGACTTGTCATTGCAGAGTGACTATAAGAATCGCAAGATATCAAAATGTTGACCGCCTTTAGATCAATTGGTTAACCGGAAGTCTCAACAGGGTATATGGTAGCCACATTGACTGTAACATATGCAATGACAACGCACGGTAAAGGCCATGCAATATAGTGATACCGAAATTAACGTTAATATTATGATGGTCAAAATTCGTCTGATACGGAGCCATGCCAGAGTTCCCAACTGGTCAGCAGCTTCCGGTAAGAATATAGTATCGTGTGAATGGAACATCCAAATGAATGTTTATGAGATATTCAGGGAAGAGGCCGGAGAGCGAGTGATTTGGCTAACAGTATTAATAAATTGGAAGCATTTCTGATAAAGCAGCGATCAACATTTTCTCCAGCAGCTCATTGATTCTCTTTATAAATGTTTCTGGGAATACAAATAATAGGTTGAGGCTATAGACTCCATGAGAGGAAGGATACTTACACATCAGTTTACATGGCTGTTCACTCATTGTCCCACTGACATCATCAAAAGTCGCTTGTTGTTATAGCTGGAATATAAAAAAGCTGATCATTCCTTGAATATTGTCTTTTGTTGTTGTCTCACTGACATTTAATTAAGGACCTACATTCATTTTCTGGAAACTCGTAAACTACAACTCTGTGAAAACTTTTAGTAAATGTGTGTTTGTGAGTTTTCCTTACAGCAAAACCACAACGGGCTATCTGCTGGGTCCACCGATGAGAATCAAACCCCTAATTTTAGCATTGTTTAATTCGAAGACTTACCGCCGTCTCAGCAGTGGACGTTTTAATAAATAAAAAAACAACAACTCAGTATTCCTAGATTATAGCTATGTACCCGGTTCTTACGGTTTCACAAAATATCGAAGATAATGCCAAACTCTTAAATAGCACTATCCGCAGGTTTTAAAATAAAAATAGTTCAAAGTCCTAAAGTGCTATTTTTGAACAGTCTTAACGAAATAAATGGCCCCATAAAAACAACTATAAGGGCAATTTTAGAATACATATTTAAACTCATTGTTTATTTAAAGCTGGTACACAGTTGTAGTTGGAACCTTAGAATTATTTTCGTTATTTATGGATATAATCACAAGTTTATCTTTTACAATTTATTTGTACTTGTCGTCGTTCTGTTCGTTGAAAGCCAGTATTCAATGGAGCCATTGTGAATGGCTTACATTTCTGCAAGGCCCGGCATGGCCACGTGGATAAGACACTCGACTAGTAACCTGAGGGTCGCGGGTTCGAATGTCACACCAAACGTGCTCGCCCTTCCAGCCATGGGTACGTTATAATGTAACAGTCAATCCCACTATTCGTTGGTAAAAAAGAGTAGCCCAAGAGTTGGCGGTGGGTGGTGATGACTAGCTGCCTTCCCGCTACTCTTACACTGCTAAATTAGAGACGGCTTGTGCAGATAGCCCTCGTGTAACTTTGCGCGAAATTCAAAACAAACAAACAGTTTTGGAGCCGTGGATTCGTTATAAAATTGTCGGTTAAATCCAACCATTAGATGTGATAAGAGTAACAGTTTGCGATGGATGTTGATCATTTACATTCTCTATCAGCCTATAGAGATGGCAAGTTAGTCATGACTATATTTACGCGAAATCCGACAAACAAACAAAAAATATTCTTTAAATACGTGTTTAATGTATTTTTATAGCACTTACACGATTATGTTATATCAAGAATCACTGTTTTGGCTTTTGACCACCATGTAAATATTATTGTTCGTTTTGATATGTTAATAGAGATTTGCATTGGAAAATTTCGTTCTAGATAAGATCAAACCTGTATTTTGTATTATGTTTTCGAGTCAGTTAGGACCATCGAGATTCGTTCCGTTTATATCGCGTGTTCGGACTATTTGTTTGTTTGTTTGTTTTTGAATTTCGCGCAAAGCTACTCGAGAACTATCTGCACTAGCCGTTCCTAATTTAGCAGTGTAAGACTAGAGGGAAAAGCAGCTAGTCATCACCACCCACCGCCAACTCTTGGGCTACTCTTTTACCAACGAATAGTGAGATTGACCGTCACAATATAGTGCCCCCACGGCTGAAAGGGCGAGCATGTTTGGTATGACGGGGATTCCAACGACGGGGATTACGAGTCGATTGCTTTAACCGCCTGGCCATGTCGGGCTGGGTGGGAAAGGAAACATCGCGGGTGTCACGTGTTGATCAGGAGGTCCCATTTACTACTATTAGTTATAACCTGGAGAAGCGATTAGATGGAAGATAGATTGATGTTAGCGAGAACGGGAGCAACTGACTTTGAGTTGTTTTTTAAATGCAGTAGATTCTAATTTTACAACCAACAAAGTTCGAACACTTTCAAAGTTTTGTTTTAATCCCGTAGCCAGAATTTGTTTGTTTGTTTGTTTGTTTTGGAATTTCGCACAAAGCTACTCGAGGGCTATCTGTGCTAGCCGTCCCTAATTTAGTAGTGTAAGACTGGAGGGAAGGCAGCTAGTCATCACCACCCACCGCCAACTCTTGGGCTACTATTTTACCACCGAATAGTGGGATTGACCGTAATATTCTAACGCCCCCACGGCTGGGAGGGCGAGTATGTTTGGCGCGACTCGGGCGCGAACCCACGATCCTCAGATTACGAAGCGCACGCCTTAACGCGCTAGGCCATGCGAGGCCCCTGTAGCCAGAAAGACCTACCTTTCGTATCATAAGTTGACAGTAGTTAATGTCAAAATTCTACAATACCATTTAGCTATTCTGAAACACTGCGTTATTTGAAACGGTCTATTTGAGTGTGTGTGTTGTTCTTATAGCAAAGCCACAAAGGGCTATCTGCTCAGCCCACAGAAGGGAATCGAACCCCTGATTTTAGCGTTGTAAGTCCGCGGTCTATTTGACATTTGTCGTGCATATTGAAAACGATATTCACATGTTATTGAGAAGTTTGTAGGTTTTGAAATAAAGCACGAAGCTACACAATGACCTACCAACCACGGGTGTCGAAACCCGATTTCTAAAGTTGTAAGTCAGCAGAGTTACTGCTGTGCCACTAGGTCACAGTGGTTCTTAACCTTTTTCCTCGTCTTACCCCCTGAGACCCTCCAAGGTATTACCGTGACCCGTATAATAATTTTTGTAATGCTGAACTTTGCGTAAAGGTGGAATAAAACAAAACTATATAAAGGTCCTAATTTATTGAAAATGTTACAAATAAATGACCTTGAAAAATGCTACAAGTGATAAACGCAAAATCCATGGAATTACTGAACAGCATACAAAACCTACATATTCACTCAGTGTGAAGGTTGATATATAATGAGAAAATATATTAATACGATGGAAACTCTGATATCTAAATTTTAAATTCTATATTAATATTATATAGTTAAAAAAATTTAGACAATTCTAAACGTTGTAATATATGAACATTTTTACTCAAAATTAAACAGGTGGTTGCGCAACAAGCATCTCGACGTGGTTCAAGTGCCGCACATCAGCGTGTTTCTCATTGGTGGGCAGGTTACATGCACTTGCCACAAAAACTACAAACTGCTCCGTGATTTCCCCAATAACTCCCAAACCTTCCGTGACCCCAAGAAACCTCAAACGACCCCCAGGTTAAGAACCACTGCACTAGGAGGTTGATTCCGAAAAGAAAACCTTTATCCAAAATACAAAACAGGGATAGAGGGCGCTAAACAGTGGTTGATGAATACTAAACAGCGTCAACCCTGTCATTTGGTTTGTTTGTTGTTAAACGTAAAGCGATAAAACGGGCTGTCAGTACTCTGGCAACCACGGGTATCGAAATCCAAACTGTAGCATCGTAAACCTGTAAACTTCTTGTTCCGCCACTAGGGGCTAAAATAACAGTCGTGTAAAAATGTGAATTTAATATATATTATTTGATGAAGTTCGAAAAGTTCCAGTTGATGTACACCTGATAATAAACAGTATGTTAATATGTAAATACTCAACGAAATATTAGATAAGAACAGATTTTTTAAAAAACTTAATCCTTGGGTTCTAGGTTCAACAATTATTCTAATTTCTTCATTTTCTTTTTTTAATCTGGAAACATTAGCTCGGGAATATTTTTTTCCAAAAAGAGGTAGCGTGTGTCGTCTTCTGATTGATTGTTTGCATTGAACTTCCTAGTTCCAGTTCAATGTTTTTATTCTGGAACTCAGGGCGACCAGATTTCGTACGTGAAAAACCGGGACAAATTTGTTTTAGCAGAAGCATCTCTCTCCAGCCAACGGAAAATTTTGAAATATGCCTACAGTGGTGATAGTGTTTGCAGAGAACATTTCTGCGGCTTTCTGGCGATTTCGATAAAAAAACAAAAAAAAAACCAACAATTTTGATTGGAAATATTTGGATCCAACGTTGAAACACGCCCTGGAAGCTTTTGTTATGTTTAGGATTTTTATTTTAGGGAAATAATTTTGCGTATAAATCAGGATAAACTAGTTTGTAAATAATTTGATTTATCTTTGGGGACGGCATAGCCAGGTGGTTAAGGCACTCGACTCGTAATACGAGAGTCGCGGATTCGAATCCCAGTCACATCAAACATGCTCACCCTTTCAGCCGTGGGAGCGTTATGATGTGACGGTCAATCCCACTGTTCGTTGGTAAAAGAGTAGCCCAAGAGTTGGCAGTGGGTGGTGATAACTAGCTGCCTTCCCTCTAGTCTTACACTACTAAAATAGAGATAGGTAACGCAGATAGCTCCCGTGTAGCTTTGCGCGAAATTCAAACCAATTTGTCTTTATTTACAGTTATTTATAAATAAAAATCTAAGTAAGTTTTTGATTTATTTTACTTCAATTCAATAGATTTACCTTCGTTTTACTCTACTTGCCTTTTCAATAATTCACAATGTTGCATTATTACACACAATTCATCCCTATGTCTGTTGAGAACTGTAGAATCGCCTAACCCCTCCTGGTTCCTCTGGTCTTTCTACTGCTCTTTCACACCAGAAAATATTATCTTCACGTCACAGTTTTGAAGAGGACTAGTGAATAAATACTGGCATGGCTTCATAACCTTCGAGAACTTGAAGAAATATACCGGTTTTCTGGATAAAACCAATCTTTCCGGTCTTGGCTGTTCTGTTCCTGTACACTTTTTCCAACAAATATTTGGTAGAACAGAACTGGATCGTCCACTTTTCCCTCAAGTACAAAGAAGTGGCTCCAACTTGCTTCTACAAGAGTGATGGAAAGCATGCAGGAAAGTAGTGACATATTTGAAAATGTCAATCTGTAGAGATGCTCGTACCATCGAATTCTTCTCTTCTTGATTTTGATCAAATTATCTGGTGACTTCCAGCGACGGATGCGCCTAGAATATTTCTGATCATTCACAAGTACTCCACGCGCACGCGATAATCTTATGGATACAGCTAGATACGTGAGTTGTCCCTATTTTAGTATCAACTCTTCCTTAAAAATAATAATAAATAAATAAATTACATCTCCGAAGTTGTTGTTTTTTCTTTTCCTCTTCAGAGACAACTCGTTCATAACCGGGAAGCTTGATTTCATACCATCACCACCTCCTGATAAAAACAACAGACAAACAGAGCAGTGCACCGAGTTTTGCTTTGGCTGATTCAGTATTATTTAGTATTATTTGCTAAGCAGAGAAATAAATAACTAATATCATTATTTTTTAACAAAGTAAGAAAATAAAACTGGTAACGTGAAACTATTCATTGCTACTCAGCTTCGATGAAAAGTGTATCTTTTTGTGGTGGAAAATATAAAACATCTTTAAACGAAATTTGAAGGAATAACTTCGAGCTCAAGATCAAAACTAACAGATGTTTTTAAACGACAAAAATAACAAGAGAAAATGTGTTATTTGTAATATTCTGTTTCTTAATTTATTTCGGGGACGTCTATATTATAACACAGTTTTTTGTTTTGTTTTTGTTTTTTAATTTCGCGCAAAGTTACACGAGGGCTATCTGCGCTAGCCGTCCCTAATCCAGCAGTGTAAGACTAGAGGGAAGGCAGGTATCAATTACCACCCACCGCCAACTCTTGAGCTACTCTTTTACCAACGAATAGTGGGATAGACCGTAATGTTATAACGTCCCCACGGCTGAAAAGGAGAGCATGTTTGGTGTGACGGGATTCGAACCCGCGACTCTCAGAATACGAGTCGAGCGCTTAACCACCTATAACACATTAAGAACTCAAAGGGCAGAAACTACAATAGGTATTGTTGAAACGTTTAATTAATACATGGAGTAATAAATTATTATGGCATAACACGCCTTATGCCAGCGAATTGAGATCTCTGATGGGTTTGTTTATGTAGTTTTGAGTTACAGTGAAAATGACAATTTTTAATAAATGTTGGTTTGTTTTGAATTTCGCGCAAAGCTACACGAGGACTATCTGCTCTAACCATCCCTAATTTTGCAGTGTAAGACTAGAGGGAAGGCAGCTTGTCATCACCACCCACCGCCAACTTTTGGTCTACTCTTTTACCAACGAATAGTGGGATTTACCATCATATTACAACGCCCGTACGGCTGAAAGGGCAAGTATCTTTGGTGTGGCAGAGATTCGAACCCGTGACTCTCTGGTTACGAGTCGAGAGCCTTAACCACCTGGTCATGCCGAGCCTTTAACAAATGTTAAAATTATAAATCGTATTCTGATGTAATGTCACACAAACAAACACAATTTAAATACGTAATTAAAATCGAGTGTGTTGGTTTAACAATACGTCGGTTTCATTAAACAAAACTAGTTTCATTACAGACCACTATATCATTTGTTTATATAATATATAAATAGTACAGCTCTTCGGTCTCTAAACCTAATTTAATTGTTAAACTGAAATTCTTAAACCATTTTGTGAATGAATAATTAGAACATTCGGGCTCTTACGGTTATTAAAATAAACGCGTTAATCCAGTGAAGTTTAATTTTTAAAAACGATACGATATATTTATAAATTTAAACAATACAATCAACGTGTTTTTGACAACTTTGAGCGGATTTGCTATCTGATTTCACAAATCAAGAATATATTTTTGAAAGACCAAAAATACAAAATTGAATTACATTAATTTGTCAGTTAAATATTCTGTCTTTCTATTACTTACACTGAAATATGCTAAAATTTGGCAACAATTTTTTTTTTTTTTTTTTTTTTAAGTTAAGTTAAGTTAAGTTAAGTGCAAAGCCACACACACAGTGGACTATCTGTGTTCTGCCCAAACTCGGTCTCTAGCGCAGTGAGTTAGCAAACTTGCTACCGTGCCACTAGAGGGCCAATTTCGGAAGAAATGATACTTCGTTTTTTCCTGATAAATAAAAGAAAAATTAATTGTGTAGATGATATTCACGAATTATTTTGAATTCCACGTGCACATTTTGTACGAGTTTTCCATCTTTCGATATGGTGCGTGTAATTTAAAAAAACTCTTAACTTCTTCACACTAACTTAAAATAAAATTTACTTATAATATTTTGTTCAAGTAAAATCTTGAATTTATAACACTTTTGAATCATCAGTAATAATAACAAGGATTATCTAACTCTGACTGAAAAACAACAAGAAGTTAATGGATCCTACTTGTTCAATAACCAGATAGGAAACGTATATTTTTACTGGATATTACTGGTTTCAGTCAACTAGTTAGAAGCAGTCTTTAATTTTTTATTCGCTGAATACAACCAATCAGGAGAAGCTTCTTACTAATTGTGAAGATGAACTAAAACTGTTCTCTCTCGTTGACATAATCATCCCAAAATAAATGGACATCTGGAAATCACCAAGTAATGTTATCTTTAGTTGATACGATAACACCAGAGGCCGTTAATGACATCTGATATGGTGGTGATTTACGTTAAGAAATCAATCTAGCATTCGGTTCGAAAAAAGTCCTTGTTTTGATGATTGTTAATTAGCTTTCTCCGAATCAATGTGTTCATCTGTTATCGAGACCGTATCATACATTGGGCCGAGGTCAAAGTTCAAACCTTCCTAAATAAAATGTGACACCGCCGACGAAATGTTATACACTGAGTAGGTAAACACGACTGTTATAACGAGTAAAGATTACGTGATGTTCTGATCTTCGGAGATGTATATTCGAATAGAAAAAAATATTTGAAAAACTAAATCACTTTCTCTGTCTCTCGTTTTTGGTAATTATTACCGTTTCAACACAAATGTTTTAGCCACGTATGCTTCACTGGTTTTATTAATTACTTGTAGGTTTATATTGTTGTGTGTAGTAAGCACAATGGGCTATCTGTGCTCTGCCCACCACGGGTATCGAAACCTGGATTCTAGCAGTATAAATCCGCAGAAATACCGCTATTCTCCCGGGGACCATGGATTTATGAATGCGTTAATGATAGGT
Source organism: Tachypleus tridentatus (assembly GCF_004210375.1). NCBI lineage: Eukaryota > Metazoa > Arthropoda > Merostomata > Xiphosura > Limulidae > Tachypleus > Tachypleus tridentatus. The sequence goes on from NC_134834.1 coordinate 19,902,270, forward strand.
TTCCAAATACCACATAAATTGCACAATGTAAACAAACGTACAGTGCTGTGCAAAAGTGTTAGAATAAAGGCAAAAATTAGATTTCAAGCTATTTTCAAAGAGCAGTGGAAGGTAAGTCACAAGTGAAACATCAAAGTTTTATTAATTTTCATATTTAGTATAACAGAAACTCAATGGAAGTGCTTGAGTTCAGCGATACGCTCTCGTAAAGTTTCTTTGGAAGTAACTTTGGATTTGTCAAGTTTTTGATCTATCAAATCCCATATCTAATCATTTGGGTCGAGATTGGGGCTCTGTGAGGGTCATTGCATCATTTGAATGACTCCAGCAGCTTCTTTCTTAACTAAATGTGTTTTTCTTATAGCAAAGCTACATTGGGCTACCTGCTGTGCCCACTGAGGGGAATCGAACTCCTGATTTTAGCGTTGTAAATCAGTAGACTTTCCGCTGTCTCAGCGGGGTACTCTTAGCTAAGTAATTTATGCATAGGTTGAATGAATGTTTGGGGTCAATATCTTCTTGGTAGTAGAATCCTTTACTAATAATACAAAACCCACTGGGTATATCCTGGTGGGTCAGTATCTTATGGTCCACACCCACTGGGTATATCATGGTGGATCAGTATCTTATGGTCCATTATTCCATCTTAATTTCCAATTATTTACTGTCGCCTTAACAGAAAAAGAATTTTAAAAAACCATCGGACTTACCGCTGACCCACTGATGTCATAGTTTTTAGGTGGATTACTATTGGAAGAATTATTTTGTCAGAACTTCAAGTCTAACCAACGTCTGTTAATTATGCTTAATTGTCCCTCAGTATGTCTGCCAACTCACACCGCTAGAAACCAGGTTTCAATACCCGTGGTGGGCAGTGCACAGATAGCTTTATGTTTAATTCCAATCAGTTATGTTTAAAACTGTTGAATGTGTCAATAACATTTACATTCTATGATCTACTGAAAGTGGAAAAAGAGGTTTATGACAGCTGATCAGAAAACATTGGATTAAAATTCTATAAGAATCATAAGAGTTTGTTCGTAACAAAAATTGGTACGTATAGTTTCTTTGTTCTCTCGAATTACTTTTGTTCTCATTAAGAATTCAAAATTGGTTCACTAGAATGATTAGAACTCGCTTCCATTTTTTTAGAAGAACAAATGGGAGGGAGGAAGTTTTTTTTCTGTTTCAAGTCCCCCCCCCCCATGATATGACGCCACGATTCTGTGCCTCAGTAGAACAGTGCCAAGTTTACGGACTTAAATACTACAATCCACGGCGCACATGGCAGATAGTATACTGTGGCTTTGCTCTGAAATAAACAGTTGAGTCACGTTTTCATTTCTTTATTTGTCTTTTTCTCAAGAGAGTGGTGGTGACCAGGAATGCCACCAGAAGACGAAGACCAAAAGGGTCAGGACAACCTTCACAGAGGAACAGCTGCAGGTCTTGCAAGCCAATTTCAATCTAGATTCAAATCCTGACGGGCAGGACCTCGAGCGGATCGCTCAAATCACTGGGCTCAGTAAGAGGGTCACTCAGGTTTGGTTCCAGAATTCAAGAGCTAGGCAAAAAAAATATCTCTCGAACCAAGCTAAGAAGTCTGGTTGTAAGTAAGGGAATATTACTGTCATTGTTTGTCTGTCTGTGTATCTGTTCAACCATATTTGAGACTTGGTTAACGTGACTAAAATTATACAGAACGAAACTGTTCATCTTTTTTACATCAGGTCGTGTGTTAGCGACTTTAAACTTACAGCAAGAACGAATTTTTCATTTGACAGGTTGTTCAGGTACAGTATTCGTCGCTATAGAAACATAAATGTTTAGGAAGACGAGTCCTTCGTTTGTTTTGAATTTCGCGCAAAGCTATACGAGAGCTATCTGCTCTAGCTGTTCCTAAATTTAGCAGTATAAGAGTAGAAAGCAGCCAGCTAGTCATCACAACCCACCGCCAACTCTTGGGCTACTCTTATACTAACGAATAGTGGGATTGACTGTCACATTATAACGCTCCAACCGCTGAAAGGGCGAACATGTTTGGTACGACGGGGATTCGAATTGTTTGTTTGTTTGTTTGTTTGTTTTGGAATTTCGCACAAAGCTACTCGAGGGCTATCTGTGCTCGCCGTCCCTAATTTAGTAGTGTAAGACTAGAGGGAAGGCAGCTAGTCATCACCACCCACCGCCAACTCTTGGGCTACTCTTTTACCAACGAATAGTGAGATGGACCGTCACATTATAACGCCCCCACGGCTGAAAGGGCGAGCATGTTTGGCGCGACGGGGATGCGAACCCGCGACCCTCAGATTACCAGTCGCACGCCTAAACCCACCTGGACATGCCGGGCCTGTGAGAATGTTAATAAAGTATTGTTTTTTTTTACGAGTAAGTCAAAACAGAAAATCGTTGAGGTGATTGTTTTAAAGTATAAACTAGAAATGCCGTATTTGAGTCTTAACAGTTTTAATGTTATAAAAGAGGAAAAACTGATAGACTACGTAACGGTATATTTTGTATCTAAGGGACATAAAAAATTTTTGTGTTGCATTATATAACAGTAACATTTAACCAGAGACTTACTATACCTTGGTATACACAACAAACAACAGTCGCACCAAACATGCTCGTCCTTTCAGCTGTGGAGACGTTATAATGTGACGCTCAGTCTCACTATTCGTTGGTAAAAGAGGAGCCCAAGGGTTGGCGGTGGGTGATGACGATTAGCTGCCTTCCCTCAAATCTTACAGAGCTATATTAAAGACAACTAGTGCGGATAGCCCTCGCGTAGATTTGCGCGAAATTAAAAATCAAATAACACACAACAAATACGTTTTACAATTGTTGTTTAAGACTCGTAACACAGATAAGTTAATGCTTAGAACTATAAACGGACTATTCTCCACGTTAAGTTACTTTGATAGCGAGGTTTCAGCCCTCTTTCCGGAGCTTTCATCGGACAACAGCACACTGAGTGACGAAATTTGTTGTTGCCCGATGTAGGACTAAAAGTTCGCAATAAATGTATTTTAACATAGACAAAAGTCTGTTTACCAAACGCATGCTATAGTAATCGTGCTTGAAATGTATGTTTTCTAAACCTACGTTAGTTTCACATCAGAATTCAGTGAAGTAAAAAATAAAATAGCAATGCTTTTAAAATTTAAATATTTAAATTAACTGAAAACGTTCTCTGTCTTTTCGTACAGCGCCCCCAAACGGAAGTGTATTGAATTACTGATTGTTTCATTGCGTGAGAGTTTGTTTTTGAATTTCGCGCAAAGCTACTCGAAGGCTATCTGCGCCAGCCATCCCTAATTTCGCAATGTAAAACTAGAGGGAAGGCAGCTAGTCATCACTACCCACCATTAACTCTTGGGCTACTCGTTTTACCAAAGAATAGTGGGATTTGCCATCACATTACGACGCCCCCACGGCTGAAAGGGCGAGCATATTTGGTGCGACGGAGATTCGAACCCGCGATCTTTAGATTACGAGTCGAGTGCCTTAACCACCTAACCATGCTAGGCCTATTAGATGTGACATCCAGTTGAAAGACAGTAAGATAAATACTTAGTTTAAAACATGTTACTTAAATATGATTTTTTGACCCTTCAAATTAATCACTCTTACGTGAAGCTCCTAAGTGAAGGACAGTTAAAGCAAAATATTACGTCCTACTTTTAACATCTTTTGCACGTGTTCTGATGGAAATATTTTTCTTATTATTACTTTTTGGTTTGGCACATACAAGTAAAACATACGTAAAGTGTTTATGACTATTAATAATTTTAACAGTATTTTTCCTTCTTCCAGCGACAGTTTTAACCCTGTGTCGTCGGCCACTGTATGTCCCGGATGTGGGATGATGTACTGTTTGTGTTCTAGGCCTTCTCTCCATGCTAATATGGTTCAGGTAGCATGACAATGGGAAACCTATAAGACTGGCAGCTTTCCAGGAACTGTGGAACGGGTGAATGAAGCTGAACAAATAGAAGATTGTTGGAAAGCTGGTAGTGTAAGACTTCCAGTTTCTCTGGAACTGTGTAAAATGTAAATACAAATAAACAGGCAGAGGATCCTTTGGATGCTGGCAACCATCTGAGGACCCGACCTTCTCGGAGCTGCGTAGTGTGAGAATAAAAATGAACTGGTAAAAATAATTATTTAGGTGCTGGCAACCATCAGACGCCCCCGGCTTCTTGGAGTTGCGTCGTGTGTGAATAAAACTGAACTGGTCAAATAATCCTTTGGTCGCTGACAACCATTTGACGCCCCCGGCTTCTCAGAGCTGTATAGTGTGTGAATAAAACTGAACTGGTCAAACAATCTTTTGGATGCTGGCAACCATCTGACGCCCCCGGCTTCTTGGAGCTGTATAGTGTGTGAATAAAACTGAATTGGTCAAACAATCTTTTGGATGCTGGCAACCATCTGACGCCCCCGGCTTCTTGGAGTTGCGTCGTGTGTGAATAAAACTGAACTGGTCAAATAATCCTTTGGTCGCTGACAACCATCTGACGCCCCCGGCTTCTTGGAGCTGTATAGTGTGTGAATAAAACTGAATTGGTCAAACAATCTTTTGGATGCTGGCAACCATCTGACGCCCCCGGCTTCTCAGAGCTGTATAGTGTGTGAATAAAACTGAACTGGTCAAACAATCTTTTGGATGCTGGCAACCATCTGACGCCCCAGCTTCTTGGGTTGCGTCGTGTGTGAATAAAACTGAACTGGTCAAATAATCCTTTGGTCGCTGACAACCATTTGACGCCCCCGGCTTCTCAGAGCTGTATAGTGTGTGAATAAAACTGAACTGGTCAAACAATCTTTTGGATGCTGGCAACCATCTGACGCCCCCGGCTTCTTGGAGCTGTATAGTGTGTGAATAAAACTGAATTGGTCAAACAATCTTTTGGATGCTGGCAACCATCTGACGCCCCCGGCTTCTTGGAGTTGCGTCGTGTGTGAATAAAACTGAACTGGTCAAATAATCCTTTGGTCGCTGACAACCATCTGACGCCCCCGGCTTCTTGGAGCTGTATAGTGTGTGAATAAAACTGAATTGGTCAAACAATCTTTTGGATGCTGGCAACCATCTGCGCCCTTGGCTTCTCAGAGCTGTATAGTGTGTGAATAAAACTGAACTGGTCAAACAATCTTTTTGGATGCTGGCAACCATCTGACGCCCCAGCTTCTTGGAGTTGCGTCGTGTGTGAATAAACTGAACTGGTCAAATAATCCTTTGGTCGCTGACAACCATCTGACGCCCCCGGCTTCTTGGAGCTGTATAGTGTGTGAATAAAACTGAATTGGTCAAACAATCTTTTGGATGCTGGCAACCATCTGACGCCCCCGGCTTTTCGGAGCTGTGTAGTGTGTGAATAAAACTGAACTGGTCAAATAATCCTTTGGATGCTGGCAACCATCTGACGCCCCCGACTTCTCGGAGCTGTATAGTGTGTGAATAAAACTGAATTGGTCAAACAATCTTTTGGATGCTGGCAACCATCTGACGCCCCCGGCTTTTCGGAGCTGTGTAGTGTGTGAATAAAACTGAACTGGTAAGCTCTTCCTTGGAGGGCTGGCTGCGTGAGGCTTCCAACTTTTCGAAGCTGGGCAGCTTATAGGAGGTTGCCCCGTGTGTATTGAATAAGGCTGAATATATATAGGGGAGTCATGTCAAACTGAAAGTTTCTGAGGAGTTGTCCAACTTTGGAGTAAATCCAAACTGGTCAGTGATCATGTGAAACACGGACTGTATGAGACTAGTTGCTTTTAGAAAGCTGCCCAAGATTCGCACGATAGACCGAAACTACTGGTGATGTTTCAGAATATCCCGGTACAAAATAATATCTTATTTAATAATATTTAATCATATCTTATTTACAAGTAAATCGTGAGCTAGTGAAGCATGTTCTAGAGCCACGTTCTTACAGTTTCAGTGGATGTGAATTTTATTTTAATAATCAGTGACGATGAAGCTATGTTGGTATTACCTATCGAAACACGTGGTTTGCTCACAACTATTCGATCCCATACTAAACAGTCTATCATCTACCTGGACTTCTTTGAATAGTGATGATATATATATATATATATATATGTGTGTGTGTGTGTGTCAAAAATTAAAATAGTCATCAGCGATTGGCCACGTCTGTGAATCCTGTACATAAAATGCTTCTGTTTAGGTGTCTATAAATTCAAATGTTCATTTATCTGTCTTTTTGTTTTCGTTCTTCTAAAATTAAAAATACTAACGTGCTGGTTGAGAATTTATGATTTCTGATTATTATTATTTTTTTAATTTTATAAAACGAAACATAATACGCCTAATAAATTATTTATACAAAGCCAGCGTATACTAACGTACACTTATAAACCAAGCGTTATATATTGTTTTGTAATGAACGTTATATAATAACATACATTGGGGTTTGCCCCTATCCAGCTGTGGTACAACGGAACGTCTGTGGATTTATAACGCTATAAACCTGGTTTCGATATCCGTGGTAGGTACAAATAGTCCATTACTTAGCTTTATGTCTAACTATAAACAAAGAATTTGGATTTTCGTCTTTGTTTGAAGAGTAGTGGCTGAACTTAATGTTTTCAAACTGATAAAATCCTCTTAATTATACGAATAATTTTATTCTACCCGTTAAGAAACGATTGATAATGATAAAACTTTTATAGATAATGTTAGCTGTACGAATGTAATTAACTTCAGAAATTGTTCTTAACATGTAGTTTGAATGTCGCGCAAAGCTACAAGAGGGCTATCTGCTCTAGCCGTCCCTAATTTAGCAGTGTAAGACTAGAGGGAAGGCAGCTAGTCATCACCACCCACCGCCAACCCTCGTGCTACTCTATTACCAACGAATAGTGGGATTGACCGTCACATTATAACACTCCTATGACTGAAAGGGCGAGTATATTTAGTGTGACTGGGATTCGAACCCGTGACCCTCAAATTACAAGTCGAGTGCCTAAACCACCTGGCAGTGTCGGCCAGTATCAAATTGAGATCCGGAAAAGAAAGATACCACACACAATAACACTTGTTTCAGTGGAGGTTTACGAAGACAGAGGATACGTAGTAGGTTTCAGAACTTTAATAGGCTGAAATAAAAAGGGGACGACATTTTGGTTTCTACATTAAAACAGTGAATAAAAAACCTTTTATTTCATAAACACGATCAAAATGAGTGTATTTACGAATGTTTGTTCGTTTGGAATTGAGCACAAACCTGCACAATGGAATATTTGTGCTCTGACCACCACGGGTATTGAAACCTGACTTCTAGCGGTGTGAGTCCTCAGACATACTGCTGTGCCACTGGAGGGGGGCGTATTTACGAAGGGAAGCACTATTACTAGTTTCCTGAGATCTCTGCGAGCCCTGAAGAAGCATCTGTTTCAGACTGAGAAAACATAGCGTTTTTAACATAGGAAAATGTTATACTATGTAAGAAGCGTGTGCTAACTACCTACAACCAGGCCAGGTGGTTAAGGGGCTTGACTCGCAATCTGAGGGTCACGGGTTCGAATCCCAGTCACACTAAACATGCTCGCCCTTTCAACGTGGGTGTGTTATAACGTGACGGTCAATCCCAAAATTCGTTGGTAAAGGAGTAGCCCAAGAGTTGGTGGTGGGAAGTGTTGACTAGCTTCCCTCTAGTCTTACACTGCTAAATTAGGGACGGCTAACGCAGATAGCCCTCGAATAGCTTTAGCGCGAAATTCTTAAAACAAAAAACAATAACATTGTCATCGGTGTATAACACAAAACACAGTACACATTTTGAATGAATTACAATTAAGGTATTAATTAGCAGGGCAAAATATTTAAAGTAACATAACGAAATCTCGTCTTCACATTAGGATTCCATCTTTATTAGTTTAAGTGTTTCACTTATTTTTTATGTATCTTGTCTTTCATGTTGTTTTCTCTCACGGTTTACTTACCTTTGCCAGTCTACTAGTTTCTGTAGATAACATTTATTAACACTTTTTGGTAACTCAAATACCTGAATATGTTAATTTGCACCCGCAGACAACAACACATTAGAATGGTGTCTTAATTAATGAATCTGTTCATAAAATTTAATCGATAAATATATTATAAAATGCGTTCATCTCCGCTGTAAAACATTTAGTATTACACCCAAACAGATAATGTTGCTTCGTATACATTCATCATATACCTTTGATTTTCCCTTGTTAAAAACATTTTCAGTGCAGTGGTCAATGGCCACTTGAGTATTGTAACGAGTTTAGTGAATTACTATGAAACTACAAGGACCTAATATTTACCATGACTGATATATTGTTGTTAAGATATATCTTACAGCATGACCATATTTCAATGACTAAATATTTACATAAACTAAACTTTGTTTCGTTGTTTTTTGAATTTCGCCCAAAGTTAAACGAGGACTATCTGCATCAGCTCTTCTAAATTTAGCAGTGTAAAACTTGGGCGGAAGCGGCTAGTCATCACCACCCACTGTCAACTGTTGGACTACTCTTTTACCAAAGAGCAATGGGATTGATCGTAAAATTATAACGCCCCCACGGCTGAAAGGGCGAGCATGTTTGTTGTGATGGGGATTCGAACCCGCAACGCTCAGATTAAGAGTCGAGCGTCGTAACTACCTGGCCATATTGGGCTTATGTAGACTAAACCATCTAATAGATTTTTATTACATTACCTGAGGTTATTTCATGAACAAGAATCGTGATTACAGAATGAACAAACATTGTGTAGCGTGAATAGTATACTCGCACACGCAGTTGTTTATAAGCACGTGTATTTGAATAATATACTTAAAAATGTATTAGAAGACAATACTGTTTATTTATTGATGACTAGCTGCTTTCCCTCTCGTCTTACACTGCTAAACCAGGGACAACTAACGCACATAGCCCTCGTGTAGCTGTGCGTGAAATTAAAAAACAAACTTATTTTATACGCAAACAACTTCCAACACCAGGTGAAACCTTACCACCTGCCTGAACGTAAGAATAAGTAACATTTCTTTAATTTGAAATTTTAATTATTGTTGGTGAATATAAAATCCCTAAATCTTTTTAAAAAATGATAATTTTCAGCTGTTATTTTAACAACTGTGGAAATAAATACAATGATATTTATTTCAGATTATATTTTATTTTTTTGTGTGTGTATAAATAAGAATACGAAAGTTAACACCAGGAAAAATATAATTATACAGTGTGTAAACTGTTAACCCGTTAATGAAGACAGTGATAATTAGCTAAATTTTTTTTTATATTTCGGTAATCTTTCAGCCGCCTTGTAGTGGATCATAGAATGACTCTAAGTTGGTGTTTGTTTGTTTTTTTCAAGTACAAAATATTAGCTAATATCTCCCTCTCTTGACCGACTTCAGATCTAATTACAACCGTTGCTATTGAAGATTCCATCTTGTTTCTAGAAAGAAAAATACTTGTTGAATATTTTAGGGACAAAGTTTTATTATTTCAATATATTAAGGACGATACAGAAGTTCTGCACGCAGCACGTTATCAGCTTTGTACCAAGTGCTCTAAACCTAAAAAAAATATTTAAATTTATAACAATTAGTTCAAAATTTGAACTGAAAGTTACACAAATGGAAGGTGTCATGTTTGTCAGAATAGCTCAGCAAACGATACTTATGTTATATTAAAAAGATGCATTCTGTTAGGCCAAACTGGTATCGAATGGTAAATGGTATAACTTGTAAAATTACCATGATTCAGAAGTACTAAATTAGAATAATAATCCAGAATATGAGAACTAAAACCTTGTAACGAACACTTACAAGTGCACGTACTTAGATGAAGAAAAACTAAACTTACGAATCATAGTGTTTTTAACATAAGACCCTAGTGGCTTTGTAGTAAGTCTGTATGTTGACAACGTTAAATCCAGGGTTTCAGTATCTGTGGAGATGTAGCATATATAACACACTGTGTAACTTTGTACTTGAGAAAAACGAACCTTCAACCTATCTATATTTAATAACGTAACACTGCAACACCACAAAAATCTATAATACAAACACCATTCAGCAATGGTGGTAAGAATGAATTCATTTAGATTGATCGACACTATTGTTTGCCAGTCAGAGATATAAAATACTTTTTAGCTTAAGTACATATGTAGACACTTCACGACAAACAGAATAATACATGTAATTTAACAAAACGTCCTTTCAACACTCACTAATAATTACTATATAAAAAATATAATGAATATATTAGGTTGTCCAGAAATAAATGTCGAAATTCTCACGATAATATTTAGAAGCTGGATATTAAGTGTTGTCGCTTACAAGTGTGTCTTAATTGTCTGCTGTTTCAACTCTAGTCACAATACGTTTCACAATCCCTAAGGCAGCGTGGACAAGAAGGACTTTCATCTGACTTCCCTCTACGACTTCAAACTTGGATGAAAAGCTACCGAAACTAAACGGGACATCAACCAGACATTCTACCATAGATCTGTTACTGAGCGTACAGTTCAGCGTTGGTTTCAAAGGTTTCCACATGGAAATGAAAGTCTTGAAGACCGTGAAGGTCGTGAAAGAAAACCATCCTTAGATGAAAACACATTAAGGGAAGCAGTTGAGACAGATCATCACACAACAGTACGTGAGCTTGCAGAAAAGCTACGCATAAGCAAGTCAAACATTACCAACCACCTGAGTGCGATTGAAAAGACGAAAAAGTTGGAT